>NC_048293.1:28773624-28841124 GCF_009762535.1 Notolabrus celidotus
TCTCAAATGTGACAAAACGTCTCATTGTTCTGATGGATGACTGAGACTGAATTTTTCAGCTCAGGACCATAATATTAAGTAATCACTGTAATCACTGTTTGTGGGGTTTGGAGGATGTTCACATGAACTGAAGTCGAGGGTCCGGCTGCAGAGAGAGAGTGTTACTCACATGCTGTTTGAGCACCAAGTTCTTCACTCCCTCCATCACAAACTGAGAGCCCGTGTTCATCACTCTGGAAAACAACCTGAGGGGAGGAGGAGAGAGAGGGAGGGAGAGAGGGAGAGAGTGGGTGGCAGGAGGAGGACAGGGTTAGGCTGGTAATCTGAACAAATGTATGAATTATTATTTATCTTCTGCTGTGGTGAGGAGGTTTGCAGCAGCTTTTAGAGGCCCGATGTATTAAGTCAAACATCAGCTCCTTAGAGGAGGGGGTGGAATATGTTACACTAAATATGTCTCTAAAACATTAAAGAACACATATATCCACATGAACTTACCCCATGGGTTTGACTCCGCTATTGCCGTAGTTTGCTGGAGTGGCGGCCATCTTTGTAAACGCTCTGTAAAGATTAGAGAGGAGCAGAAGTGTGACTGACTTCTCTATGATCAGAGACTGAATGACTCTTCTTCTAAAAGTATCAAATCAAACAACAGAGAACATTATAAAGCTGTGACAGACTCACTTCCACTGTTTGATGTAGTTTAGAGGTGAAAGGTCGCAGCCTGCATCCAACAGCGCCGTCTTATACTGCTCCAAGTCCGTCTGAAACACAAACGCAGTAAATCTGTTAACATCAGACGACAAGGAAACAAGATGGACCGGTCCAGAGGGTGACACAATGACTTTAGTGACAGACAGATTATTATTCTGATATTTACATGAACAAATCTCTAAAAGGCTTTAACACCACAAACACGGCCCGGAGGTCAAAGTTCAGGGACTTAGTAAGCTGAGGGGACACCTAGCAGACAGTTAGCAGCTCCCACCTGTCGGTCAAAGAGGCCACGCCCCCTAACTCTACCTCCATTTAATCCTTAATCTAATGTAAACAGGTGATTTGTGCATAAATTCAGCGATACAGTCGTCATGGTCGTCCCTGGTGTCTCTGTTCCTGTCTACAACTAATCACTGTTCTATTTGGCTTTGATCAATCAGAGCATACCATTCTATTCTCCTTTGATCTGTTCTATTCTATTCTCCTTTGATCTGTTCCGTTCTATTCTCCTTTGATCTGTTCCATTCTATTCTCCTTTGATCTGTTCCATTCTATTCTCCTTTGATCTGTTCCGTTCTATTCTCCTTTGATCTGTTCCATTCTATTCTCCTTTGATCTGTTCCATTCTATTCTCCTTTGATATGTTCCATTCTATTCTCCTTTGATCTGTTCTGTTCCATTCTATTCTCCTTTGATCTGTTCCATTCCATTCTATTCTCCTTTGCTCTGTTCCGTTCTATTCTATTCTCCTTTGATCTGTTCCGTTCCATTCTATTCTCCTTTGATCTGTTCCATTCTATTCTATTCTGCTTTGATCTAAACAGGTGAGCTGTTTATAAATTCAGCCGTACGGTCGTCATGAAGAGAGAAATGAGCTACAGAGACCCAAACTGTTTTTGTACCAGACTGTAAACATGTTGATTTCTGCTGTAACATTTAATATGGGGCTCTATGGGGACTGACTCACTGCAGGAGACACTCTAGTGGACTCTGGAGGAACTGCAGGAGACACACTCTAGTGGACACTTGAGGGACTGCAGGTTTTGGGACTCCTGCTTTGGAAACCTCGGTGTGTATTCTTCCTCTCTCTTTAGTTTATTGTCAGGCTGCTCACAGACTTGGTCTCAGAGACCTCCCTGCTCTGTGGTTTCCGACCTACAGCTAGCAGAGGTGACGTCGAGTGTATTGTTTTCTCTTCAGTGATCTCCTGACTGGCCGCTCAGTAGGAACCACTGAAGAGATTACACAACTGCTGAGCCACGTGAGAGAGCGTCTGTGAGAGAGTGTGAGGTTGTTTTCGTAGGACTGAAATCCCACCACATCCCTTAGAAACTCCCACAGCTCCCAGGAGACTGAAGCAGATAGAGGGGGAGAAAAGGGGTGAGAGGGGGAGAGAGATCAAAGACAGGGGAGGGAAAGAATCAGACGGGAGGCCAGGAGGGAGAGAGATGACCACAGATGACGGGAAGAGAGGGAGAGAAAGAGAGAGTGGGTGGTGATGAAGGGTGAGGAGGTAAATCCAGGGCGATCCATCATTCAGGTGGATGAAAAGAAAGAGGGAGACTCATTTCTGGGCGGAGGGGAGAGCTGTCACAGCGTCTGTCAGCAGGGGAAGCTGAGAACGAGCGGGAACTCTGAGCAGACACTGACAATCACAGAGTTTCAGTGAAGGTCTCACACAGTCCAACAGCTGAGGGTTGGTTCTATAAGAATCCACGTTAGATACGATACGTTAGATACGATACGTTAGATACGATACGTTAGATACGATACGTTAGATACGATCCGTTAGATACAATACGTTAGATACGATACATTAGATACGATACATTAGATACGATACGTTAGATACGATCCGTTAGATACAATACGTTAGATACGATACATTAGATACGATACGTTAGATATGATACGTTAGATATGATACGATACGTTAAATACGATACGTTAGATATGATACGATACGTTAGATATGATACGTTAGATACGATACGATAAATACAATACGTTAGATACGATACGTTAAATACGATACGTTAGATATGATACGATACGTTAGATATGATACGATAAATACAATACGTTAGATACGATACGTTAAATACGATACGTTAAATACGATACGTTAGATATGATACGATACGTTAGCTACGATACGTTAGCTACGATACAATAGATACGGTATGTTAGATACGATACATTAGATATGATACATTAGATACGATACGTTAAATACGATACGTTAAATACGATACGTTAGATACGATACGTTAGATACGATACGTTAAATACGATACGTTAAATACGATACGTTAGATATGATACGATACGTTAGCTACGATACGTTAGATACGATACGTTAAATACGATACGTTAAATACGATACGTTAGATATGATACGATACGTTAGCTACGATACGTTAGATACGATACGTTAAATACGATACGTTAGATACGATACGTTAAATACGATACGTTAAATACGATACGTTAGATATGATACGATACGTTAGCTACGATACGTTAAATACGATACGTTAAATACGATACGTTAGATACGATACGTTAAATACGATACGTTAAATACGATACGTTAGATACGATACGATACGTTAAATACGATACGTTAAATACGATACGTTAAATACGATACGTTAAATACGATACGTTAGATATGATACGATACGTTAAATACGATACCTTAAATACGATACCTTAAATACGATACGTTAGATACGATACGTTAGATACGATACGTTAAATACGATACCTTAAATACGATACGTTAGATATGATACGATACGTTAGATACGATACGTTAAATACGATACGTTAAATACGATACGTTAAATACGATACGTTAAATACGATACGTTAGATATGATACGATACGTTAGATACGATACGTTAGCTACGATACAATAGATACGGTATGTTAGATACAATACGTTAGATACGATATTCTACATTAGATACGATACGATAAGATAAACTGATCACTAAGATCTTCTTGTAAAATGTCACTTAAAGGAACATTACTCTATTAAAATATTTAATAAAAAGTAACCTCTCTGTCCCAGCACTGACTCATAACCTCATCAGGTGTTATTGGAGAGCTTTAACACTCTGCTCTCCTGATGCTGAATGATCTACGTCTGAATAATCAGGACAGATGTAATGATTATTTCTGCAGGTGTTGAAGCAGAGATCTCTGCCCACAGCAGCTGCTGGAGGCCTGGACTCAGAACCCCACTGACAGACTGAGTTTGTAGAGAGGAGAGACTCTCTCTCCGGAGTCACCTGATTCAAACTCTTCCTGCAGACTTCTGAAACCTGCTGACTCCTTCACTGAAGAAGAGCGATCATGAAAAAGGTCTAATGGATGGAAAGAGTGAACTCCTGGTGTCTTTACGATCACACTAAGACAAATAACAGTCGCAGCCTCTGTCACTTCATGAAGGATGAGCTGCGGTCTCTGCCAAACTAAACCTCATCCAGCTGTGTTCCTGTTACAGGGACTCTAACAGGTCTCTGTGTTCTCGGAGGAACTTGGCGCCGAGTCGGCCATCTTTGTTCTGCTGCTGGCTCACGATGAGATTATGGATGTTGTAAAGCCAAGATGATGCTTCTCGTTAAGCATTGAAAAATGAATCCATTGATTGGTACGATGCGGTTTGGGGGACCTGAGGGCATGGGCTGACTTGAAACCATCTCTGAAATCATTTCTACAGTCTGCCAATCCACAGCCGGTGATGTAAGCTTCCCCCGAGCTGTTTTGGTTTGAGTGTTGGTTAAGACGCCAGGCTGGAGGAAAAGGAGGACAGATATGTGGGACGCCAAGAAAGCTTTGGTCTGACTGAGTTGGTCCAAAGGTATGAGATCTTCCTGTGCAACCTGAACCACTCATCACACCTCGCCAAGGAGAAACCACCAAATCTGATGTTCTGCTTCTAGCTGACACGGTGTTCTTGTTGGTTGTTTCTGTTTACCTTTACTCCCACCAATCCGTCTTATTGAATCATGTTAGTCATGCTGACCTGAGAAATATCTCCAAGAGTGACTCCATGTTATTTTAGGCCGACTTTCACCAATCCTGTGCAACTGGTTTCAGGCAGTTCTTAGCTGTTTCTTTAATGTAGCTAGCTACGTAGCTCGTAGGACGATGATATCTACGTTCTTCAGACGATTATCGGGACACCGGAGCTCACATCATGACACCTGGGCTGTGACGGGTAACATTAAACTGGAAGAGACGCATCATGCTCATGGGAAAGTCTTTATCCCAGAAAAAAAACACTACCGACTTCCTCCAGAGGGGGCGCCAGAATCAACACAACATGACAACTCATCACTGAAAACTCTGAATTTGCGTGCAAAGTGTTGATTGGTCCTTCCTCATCAACATGCAGAAACCTGACTTTATTGAAAGGTAAGGACTGTTTTCTTGTTTCTAACTCACATCTCATTCTTCAGTCCATCAACATGAACCCTTTTTGATGAAGGCAGTTTCAGGGCCGGAAATACAACCCCGTTCACGTCAAAAGAGGTATTTGAGAACTGCTCTTGACCTGGGACACACTTTCATTTTGGACTTTAGAACCAGACCGGTATTCCCCAGAGACTCGGGACTTGATGACACTGCATCATAACCAGAGAGGAGGAGGAAGATATCTGCCTCAGGTTCCTCACGTTAGATTAAAAACAGGAGCATCTACGTTTATTTATGAGGAATAAACTCAGTCATGCTCTTTTAGACACATTAAAAACCCTCTGATCCAGTTCATCGCCTCCCCTCCTCCTCCTCCTCCATGATGAACCCTCCTGCTGCTTCCACATGTCCTCACTGTTGTCGTGGTTTTGGAAAGTGAAACTTACATAATGTTCCTTTAATAGTCAGCTTGTCTTTAAATGGAGCATTGAAACTGACAGAAAGAGCCACAGTTTGAATAAAACCCTCCATCAGACCCCCGGCTCCCGACCTTTGACCCTGACAGTGACAGCGCCTCAGGTCGGTATTGTCTTAACTTCAGAGGAGACTGAGGAGCATTGTCTCGTCTTTAATTCCTCCGCGCCCACAGCTCGTCATCGATCCTCTGCGACTCTTTTCCTGAACCACAGCAGGATCACACAAAGTTCCCTCAACAGTCTTTTTATTCTTCAGCGTGAGGTTTCACTTTGGCAGCAGACTAAAACCACAACCCTCAGGTCCCTGTATCATCTCTGCTTTTAATACAGACCAGAACACACTCAGCATCACAATACCTCATCCTGCTGGTCCTGGAGCCGAGGGAAGATGCCCTGAGACACGTTTAAAGACCTTAAACTGATTTCTATGAATCTGACATGAAACCAAATGAGGCCCAGAGGACAGGAAGTGGATCTAAACCAAGTGAGGGGGATTTGATGGATGGACACATGGCTCAGGAGTGAAACATATGGATCGATGATGTCCAGCTCAAAGTCTCCTCCTGCAGCTCTGATGAGAGAGAATCTGTTGTTGGTCTGAGTCCTCGTCGTGTGTCAGGTTTGAGCGCTGATCCTGAACCGAGCTAAATCATATTCAAGAGAACAATTGAGACGTTAGAGCCAAGTGGTGACGGTTACGGTAAAGCGGGTGCGGTGACTCATAATAAAAAACGATGACAGCTCCAACAACACAAATCTGAAGACCACATCCATCACGGCCGCCGCTTGGAAACCGGCTTTTGTTTTTCAGTTTTCTGGAGATGCAAAGCGGCGTCTGAGTGGATCCGAAGTGAAAACATGTTCTTAAAGGCGGAAAATATTTGAAGCGGTGTTCTGAGAGAGCCAGACTTTACTCATGGATGTTATTAGTTACACTTACTTAGCCTGCTGTGAAAGGATTCATTGTTTGAGGCGCACAATAGAAACCGAAGCAGCGGCGGCAGAACGGTGAGCAGGTCACTCAGCGCAGCGTGAAGTACGACACACGGGGGAAAACTCGCTCTGTGTCTCAGAGCTGCAGAGATTTGTTGGAGAAGATCGTGTTCGGGCTGAAGTCCAGAGCTTTGAGGGAACGGTCGATGCACACATGATGCAACACATGTTCAGACTTAAAGGATGGATGCAAAGCTAGAGCTTCAAACGTGTGTCTGACTCTGCAGCACACGGGCAGAGGACCTCAGAGGGAGAGACTGTACGTGTGTGTACTCTCAGTGTGTGTACTCTCAGTGTGTGTGTGTGTGTGTGTGTGTGTGTGTGTGTGTGTTACCTCTGACGGAGCTTGTGGAGCGGTGATGTAGTAGATGAGGAAGAGTCTCATTTTGTCTTCAGGCGTACCGGCTGATAAACACAAACATGAACACAAGTTAGTTTGTCTGATCTGTGAGTATAAATGTGTGTGTAAGTGTGTAAGTGTGTGCATGTGCAAGTGTGTGTGTGTGTGTGTGTGTGTGTGTGTGTGTGTGTACCATCTGGGTCACTGATGATGTCCAGCAGGGATTTGTCTAAAGTGGCCTTGCTCATCAGTTTCTCTTCATACTCAAAGTAAACGTCCAGTTTGCGACTCTGAGGAGACAAACGTCAGAGAGTTCGAGGTCAGACGATGTTCTCTGGTGTTCTTCAAACATCCAAACTCTCACGTCCTGACCTCCAGCTCAGTTTTAAATGTTCAGAGTGAAGCTGTGCCGTACCTTGATGTGGTCGAGGACAGCTGTGGCCACGTTGGTGTGCAGGTCGATCAGCCTCTTCTTCTCCAGCAGCTCGGGCAGAGAGCTGCAGAAAGACACAGAAACTACTTTAATGAGCTCTTCAAACATTGAACACCTCACTGTACTGAGGCGTTATCTGTAGTGAGAGGCTGTGATGTTGTAGGTTAACTGAAGTGATGCAGACGAGGTGTTTGGTACCTGACAGCAGAGGTAAGCTTGGCCGTGTTGTCTGACAGCATGCTGATGGCTCCTTCATCTTCTCCTTCTAAACCCTGCAGAGACACAGCAGAGGAGGGGTTAATACATTAATAAATGTAAAGGCAGCCTGCAGAGGTGATGCTCAGTAAACTCAGATGTTAGCTCTGAATGATCACACTGAAGAAGACATTTGTGCTTAAATATAAGTGATGCTTTAAATTCTGCTCACGTAATCTGTTGTCAAAATTTCAAAGACTCTCAACATAACCTGCAAGACTTGGTTGGTCCTTCACTTAGACTCCTACCTTTGCTACATGGACACAACCCTGGTGACTCAGACAAGACTTCAGAGACATGATCCTAGAGACACTTGAACATGGGTTTGGATTATGAGGTCGACTTTAGAAACTTGTCTTGGACATCCTGGACTCAGGGATGACTTGTAGATCTTGAAAAGGCCCATTAGAGACTTAAAGATGTGCATTATTTATGAGACTCGTGCATCACTTCAGGACCTGGACAAGACTGTTGATTTGGACTTGATCTTTGGGGCGACAAGAACTCAAAACCTCTGGGACCAGAGCACCCATATACTGTAGTCCTTGTCGCAGCAGTCAGGGGTTCGGCTCCCAGTCTTGTCTTTCCCCCTGCTCTTTACTTCCAACATTTCCTGTCTCTCTTCAGCTGTCCTATCCAATAAAGGCAAAAAGGCCCAAAAGTATGACGTTAGCAAAACCTCTGGAACACTTTCTTGCAGAGTTTTGATGTCAGGGAGTCTGATGTGACCTCAAGGACTTAGGAAACCTCTTGACAGCCTCAGTGTGACCTCAAAGACCTGCAAATGATCTAATTTCAGGACTTGAAAATCACTTTGGTGACCTGAACTTTAATTTCAAGATGTCCTCTGTATCTGAGATAAGACCTTTGACGTGGACATGTGATTTGGATAATCATCCTTAGACTGCCTTCTTTCATTCTTTACGTTCTTCTGTGTGTGCATGAGTCTCACCATGATGCTCTTCAGGCGTTTGACTTCATCCTCCTGAGCTCTGTACGTGTCCAGCTCCTCCTGGACCGACTCGGCCACCTCTGGGAAGGGACTGTAACAAAACCACACACACACACACACACACACACACACTGTGATGCTCTAAACTTCCAACCAATGAATGAGCTTCTTATTCACAGTGCAGAAAGCTGAAGAGTTATCCTATCAGTCACGTTAAATCATTTCACTCTTGGCTACACTTTGACGCGACAGAGAAAATATAGAGTGAGTCACATAGACTCAGATATCATCAGCGTAGAGCCGGATCCTGTGAGGTTATATAAAGTCTCTGTAACGCTCTTATTTCAGCTTTCTGTGTCACACTAGTCAAGAGGGAAGTGTAGGAACCTTTTGCCTTTTTAGGAAGGGTACTTTGGGGTAGAAGTTCCTGGTACTTTGGGGTAGAAGTTCCTGGTACTTTGGGCTAAACTTGAGCTAATAATGTCTGATGAAATGAACGTGTTCAGGGATGTAAACATGCATCAAATATGTCTTCATAAGACACCAGATTATCTTCTGTGGATGAGTGATTAAAAAGATCTTACAGAGTGAAATGAGCAGCAGGAACTCTCCGGCTCAAACTGGATTAAAAACATTCTGATGGCAGATTAAATGTTTATAATGTTCCAACATGAAGCCGTCTGTTTCTCTGACCTGCCCTTGTGTTTCTGCCAGAACTTGTCTGCAGCCGTCAGGTCGTAGGTCTTTCTGTTCTTCTTCTTTGGTCTGGCACCGGCAGGAGACGGCTCCGCCCCCGCGCCCTCCTCCATCATCACCCTGTTCAGCTGGAAGTCCTGAGGGAGAAATACAAACATACGTTAGCATTAGGGACCAACAAAAGGAGCTCTGTTGGTTGTTTAGACGAGTTAAAGATGTGAGCGGCGCTTCATAAACCCAAAGATGATGTCATTTCCTGTCTTATACGCTCATTTCCTGTGTTTTCATGATGTAAGCCAAGCCTTTAAATCTTTACTGAATCCAGCGTGAAGCCACCAAGAAAACAAAGACGTCACCATCATGCTTCTGTTTAATGAGTCTGATCCAGGACCAGCAGGGGGCGCCACAGAGGACCCGAGCCTCTGAGACACCCGGGCTCACGTCCAGACCAGAGACAGCCTGAACAACAGCTCATCACTACCAATAACACCAAAGTGAATCCTGACAGGAGCCGACAGGGAACAGGTCCTGGTCCAGGACCCAGCGGTGGATCATAATATTGCTGTTGCTATGGGAACAGATGAAGGATGAGGGGTGAGATTTAGTGCTGGGATCCTGCGCCCCGTTGAGTTTGTGCTGGCTCGGCGTTCTGACATATTTGAAGGAAAGAGAGAAGAGAGGGAGACGGAGAGTGTGCAGCCAGCGCTTGGCGGGAAGGATATTTTGCACTGACATCACCACAACAAAAACTAGACCCTGGTCTAGATTCTGGATCTGGACGAAGGAGCCGAACGTTTTTCATGAGAGATTTAAAAATAGAGGGAAATGTTCCACAGCTGTCTCTGAGAGAAATCAACAAATATGAAGTCTTACTCGACTTTTTATCACTTCTTCAACGTGTTGATGTTAAAGTCGGACCATGAACCCTGACATGTTTATCTCACATCACTTCATTTTTACTGCCATCTACTTATCACATGTCAGAGGGTTCAGAGTCACCTGTCAGAGGGTTCAGAGTCACCTGTCAGAGGGTTCAGAGTCACCTGTCAGAGGGTTCAGAGTCACCTGTCAGAGGGTTCAGAGTCACCTGTCAGAGGGTTCAGAGTCACATGTCAGAGGGTTCAGAGTCACCTGTCAGAGGGTTCAGAGTCACCTGTCAAAAGGTTCAGAGTCCCCTGTCAGAGGGTTCAGAGTCACCTATCAGAGGGTTCAGAGTCACCTGTCAGAGGGTTCAGAGTCCCCTGTCAGAGGGTTTAGAGTCCCCTGTCAGAGGGTTCAGAGTCACCTGTCAGAGGGTTCAGAGTCACCTGTCAGAGGGTTCAGAGTCACCTGTCAGAGGGTTCAGAGTCACCTGTCAGAGGGGACAGACAGTTAGACGACCAGGTCAGAGCTTGAGTCCTGTTCCCGGTCTGCAGGGGTCAGGACCTACCAGAACCGGGAACAGGGTCACGGGCAGCCGAGATTCAGTAAAGTGTGTAAACTGCTGAATCAGTGAAAGCTGGTTCTGATAGTAAGAAGTGAGAACTCACAGGGATCACAGATTGTTGTGTTTGGAACATCTGACCCCTGACTTCCACTGAAGGCTCCTACGATGTACATAAGAGCATCAGACCTGGACCACAGAGTGAGGGGAGATCTCATTCTAGTCTAGCATCTGTGCGCTGAGCTAAGTCTGACCCATGGAAGCTCCACCTCACAACTTCAGGACTTAAACATCTCCAATACCACATCGGAGATGTTTTAATCCTAAAGGATCAGCCAAAAACACTCCCCTCTCACAGAGTCTGGTCCAAACAGTCCTGACCTGATGAGACCTGGACTCCTTTAGACGTCCAGGTCTCATCAGGTCAGGACTGTTTGCTGATCTGTGTCACCAGCCGTGCTCTTCTGTGTTTCTATTCAGTCGTGTTTTTCCCTCTCCTTCTTCCCCGTTCCGTTCAGGACTTCTGATGAGATTAAAAGTGAAACTGAGAATTTGTGAAAGTCTAAATAATGTCATCGTGGCGTTGAGAGAGGCCCTGAGTCCGTTAAACGATGCTGTCGACTCCTGAAACTCTAGAGCCAACATGTCAGCTCCCCTCTTCCTCCCTATCACAGAGAAACACTCAGGACTCGTGTGTTTTGGCGAAGCTGTGAGCGGTTAAAACCTGAAACGTCAAATAACAGGACTCAGACGAAGATCCTCTCTGAGAGAAGACGCTCCACTCTGTTACACTAACACATGTGCAACCCCAGTGGACAGATATCCGGACAGCAGACTTTAAACCTACATCTTTTATTTCACTGAAGCAGATTCATATTCATCCTTCATCAAACCTCAGACTGCAGAACGACCTCGTCTGAATTCTCCTCCGCTCAGGAAATAAAATGAGTCCTGAAGGATGAAAAACAGCTTCAAGGACTTCAGAGGAGACGTGTTTTTACACGGGGCTCGCCAAGTGTCGGTGTTATGGTGGCAGAGTGTGTGAATGTGTGTGTGTGTGATGATGTGTTACATAACACATCCAGGCAGCTCTACATTCCTGTGCTGTCAGTATTAACCTCAGCACCTCGGTAGCTGACAGCACCCTGGCTCTGCATCAATAAATGTGTGGAAGTGTGTGTGTGCGCCTTGGGAATCCCAGAGAAACACACACACACACACACACACACACACACACACACACACACACACACACACACGTATCCTATCCAATAACGAGTTAAACTAAAGGAACGGCTGCTTTTAGTGTGATGTAAAGGTTCGTGTCCTTATAGAGGATCTTTGTTCAGCACAGCGATGAAGACCTGCAGATGAAGTCCTTCCTGCTCTTTGTTTTCAGCTCTTTAAAGAAACTTTAACAGGATGCTCTGGGCACCAAAATCAGGTGAATTTCATCTGCAGGTCAGGACTAGGGACCAGGTTTAACTTCAGTCCTGTTCATCCTAACAAGGTGCTAAAACTATGGTGGTGGTGTTAAAGCTGCAGGTGTGACGGAGGCAGAGCAGAGACACCCAAACAAACCAAGCTCCCTCCTGCATGTTTAGAAGTTCTTCAACTGTAACATGAAGTAAAATGTTTTATGATCATGTTAACGTGCTGCAAGTGTCTGTGTCGGCTCACCAGGACGTCGTGGATCAGCGCCTGATAGGTCCAGGTGTGGTGGAGGGGCGTGGCCATGTCCACGTTACGATCAGCCAGAACAAACAGAGGCCTCTGGAAACTGAAGAGGAGGAAGGACTTTCAATCAAACACTGACTTTAATGATGAGACAGCTGCACTGCATCATGGGAAATTGAGTCTGATGTCACATTAAGGGGATTCCTTTACCTGAACTGACCGGCGGCCATGTTGTCTCCGGTGAACAGACTGTTTCTGGCGTCTCGGAGGTTCTCACGGAGCTTCTTATCCAACTTCTACATCAGTGACAAATTACACACACACACACACACACACACACACGTTTAGAGTGTTTCCAGTACATGGATAAATATCATTCCTGCTCTGTTCACTCTCCTGTCCTCTCTCTTAAAAACCCAAATCAATAATCTAACAATAATAAAAGGTGATGTTTTGTCAGTGAGTGAATCTGATTGGATGACATCAGCGTGAACTCACCACAGCGACCATCTCTGCAGCGTTTCCTCGAGGACAACGAATGATCGGCACCGCACCTGATCATCAACAACAACAACAACACTCAGGTTAACTTTCCTCTGACTGACCACGAGAAAATAAATCAGGCAACAGAGAGTTCACATCAGAGAGTCCGTCTGATCCTTCAGGGAACTGGTCCTGAGTTTCACTCTGATAGTTTAGGAGTTTAACTCAACGCTGCCATCTAGTGGACAGACACGGAACAACACTCACAGACTGCCTCATCAGACAGCTTAACAGAGACATGACGAAGCTGCTTTCATATGTCTGTAAACATTCAGGACACACACACACACACACACACACACACACACACACACAGACACAGACACAGACAGAGACTCACCGAGTGTGACGAAGAAGCAGAACAGAGAGTCCACGATGGTGTCCATGATGGCCTCCATGTCCGTGTCCTGGATGTCCGCTCTGTTGATGGCTGAAGGAGAGACACATTCAGAGGTTCCTCTTACTCTAACTGTCATTATGTTTCAGGGACAGGTGAGGTGAGGACACAAGGAGACATGTGAGACAACAAGGGGCGATGAGAGGAGGTGGGGAAGGACAGCAGGAGACAAGAAGAGGACACGAGGAAAGGAGGAGACAAAGATTCAAAGGGATGAGGAGAGGACATGGGGTCAAAATACAAGGAGCATAGATAGTAAGGAGGTGAGGATAGGAGACAGGAGACAAGAGAGGATGAGTCGATTCAAGAAGATATAAGGAGACAAGGGGGAGAGTGGACAGGCAAAGGAGACAAGAAGGAAATGGGGAGAAGAAGATATAAGGAGGAAGGAGACAAGGAAGGGTGGGGACAAGAAGGCAAGATGAAATGCAAGGCCATGAGAACAGAGGAGATAAGGTGACAGGAGACAACAAGACGAGGAGGAGAGGAGAAGGAGAGGAAAGAAGGATACAAAGAGAAGATTCAAGGAGACAAGAGGGCCCCAGGAGTAAAGGAGGCGATAAGAAGAGGATTCAAGGAGAGTAGGTGAGTAGGACGTATACAAGGAAACAAGTAGGCAAGGACAAGAGGAGGTGTGTGTGTGTGTGTGTATGTGTGTGTGTGTGTGTGTATGTGTGTGTGTGTGTGTGTGTGTGTGTGTGTGTGTGCGTGCGTGCGTGCGTGCGTGCGTGCGTGCGTGTGTGTGTGTGTGTGTTACCGTGGTAGGAGATGAGCTCCTTGTTTTGGTGGCAGAGTACGAACATGTCGTCCTCCAGAGTGATGAAGTTCAGGTACTGATCGTAAACCTGAAACACACACACACATGGTGTTATAAACTATAACCTGTATAAACAAACAAACAAACAGAGTAACCATGGTAACCTTGGTGACTTGGGTGACGGCGTTCGCAGCCAGAGCGGCGTTGGCGATGTCCTCCAGTTTACTTCTGCTGATGGCCGAGATGAAGTTCAGGAAGTACGACTCATGCAGCTGGTTCCTCAGGTCCTACACACACACACACACACACACACACACACACACACACACACAATAAATATACACTGAAGTAAGTCAGCTCTTGCAGGGATGCGGTCGTGTTGAATACCAGGATGATGATGTATTATGTGAACTTCTGCTGTAGGAGTGTGTGCTTGTGTGTGTGTGTGTGTGCGTGCGTGTGTGTGTGTGTACCTGACATATCCTGTCGATGTTCTCCTCTGTGGGCATGATGAAGTAGATGGCTGGGACGTCTGGAATGGGATCTCTGTCTGAGTGAAGCAGCCTGAAACAGAAGCTGGAGTTAAACTTTGTTTTCATGAGAAACTGAAGAAGATTAGATTCCCTCAGAGGGACCCGGGTCTAATAAAGTCCCTCAGAGGGACCTGGGTCTAATAAAGTCCCTCAGACGTTCCTCTACAGGAGCAAAGGTCTCAGTTCTCAGGGGTAGGACTGTTAAAATATACAGGAACATCTAGACTGAGGCTCTGAGCTCCTGAAGGATCATTTTCGAGTGACTGTAGGGGTAGAAGTGAAGGAGTGAAGGAGTGAGTCTCTTACAGGTGCAGGGTGATGCCCATGTCTCTCAGCTCTTTGACTGACAGCAGCGGGGAGATGATGTCCTGTCCAAACCGGTCGTATATCAACACCTGAGCACACACACAGAAAACATATAGCCTGAATAAAACACACACTTTACAGCAGAGACCAGAGATGCAACTACAACATGGATGAGTCCATATATGGTCAACTTCCAGAGGCCCATTTTGAAGCTTACAGACAAAAACATAGCTGAGTTTAACTTTGTGGAGCTCATCTAAATACCCTCTCTGTAAGATATTGTAGTCCACCATGTGTGCGTGTGTGCGTGTGTGTGTGTGTGTGTGTATTTACCTTCCATACTGGCTCAGCTGCTGTGTTCTTCAGAGGAGGAGCGTTGAAGTTCAGCATTCGCTTCAAGGCGACTGACAGAGCAAACACACACACAGACTGTTCAGGTACACTTTCATTAAACACACAACAAAGCATTTAAAGGGATAATACGTTATAACACATTATTATACGTTATAACAGTGTTATTATTACAATAAACACTTAATATTAGCTCCACAGTCTCCAAATAAAACATTAAAATGCTCTTACAAACGTCAGCTGACAGGATGACACGTGGAGAGGGAAAATTAAACTTTAATGTCTCAATAAATCAATCTGCTTTTTCAGAGTCGACACAGGCAACGACGTGAACGAGGCGTAGATAAGTGAGGTGTGTGTGTGTGTGTGTGTGTGTGTGTGTGTGTGTGTGTGTGTGTGTGTGAGGGATCGGCATTTAAAGCTAAAACTCTATTCAACAGGAGGGATGGATCATGTTTTTTGAATATCTGAATAATCTTCTCATAATCTTTTCATAATACAATAATCAAATAGTTCATGTGATGATTATTTCATCTTTAAAATGTACTTTCTCTGTTTTTTACATGAAGAAATGTCCATACTAACATCTTACACAGCCTCTTGTATTTCCCCTGCATGCTTTCTTTAATATTTTGAAGTTATTTTGTTATTATGGATGTTTTTTGGTATTTAATAGCATGAAGGAAACACCTTTTTAGATGCCCTACAATAATTATAACCAGGGGGGAGTAAAATAACATAGAAATACTTCTTAAAGATGGGATAAAGACACATAAATTATTCGATTATCTCATTATTTTAAACGATTAATCGAGTATTCGACAATCACGACTCATCCCTCTGTGATAGAGAGAGAGAGGAGGTGCTGAGGGTGATCATAGATTGATATTTAAGGGTTTAAATGTGTAATTAATGAGTGAATATATGTTTATAAACGTTGTATTTACGTTGTGTTTGATTAAAAAGTAGATTAATCAGCACTTATTGTGACTTTATCACGATTAAAACAGGTTATTACCAAACCACACATATTTATAAGTATACTATAAGTATAAATGAAGTGTTATTTGATGTATTATTGAGTTATAAACGCTGACAAACACTGAAACTTAAACATTTAAGAGGTTTAAATGATATATTCAGCAGCAGCAGCTAGCTTCACCTAGCATACATACCTTATTAAGCTAGCAGAGCGGTTAGCTGCCATGCTAAGTAGCTGGTTAGTTAATCAGTTAGCTGGTTAATAACTTGGTTAGTTTAAGAGTCTTTTAAAAGAGGAAGAGAAGTTGAAACAGTTTCTGTCTCTGGACTGAAACTGAAACGTCTGTTAATCAGTGAAACTAACTGTCAGAGTGGAGGATGGTTACCCGGGTTTAATTTAACACCGTCATGTCTGTAGCTAGCTAACTGTCACATCCGGGTTACTTTAACTCTAACCCGTCTGTTCCCGCCACTGTCTTCATCGAATATTAGCCGTTAATGGAGAATAAAGCAGTTTACTCACCTGTCTGCTTCTCCCGGACGGACGCCGCCATGTTGGATGTTGTTGGTGGTGACGGAGCGTCGATGACGTGGCAACAGCACGACGTGAGCAGAGCGTCAGAGAGGAGGTGAAAGAGGAGAGGTCTCACTCTGAGGGAGAATCAGGAAACCAAACCGCCTTTTTCTCATTTAATTCAATAAATGATTTTTTAAAGTTTCTAAACATGATTAAAAAATAAAACTACAGAAACAAAGTGATGTGACTGAAGTATTATAACAATATGAGGAAAAATAAACACTGATGAAGTATTATTAGAAGTATATTCAACAGATGAGGTCTCACTCTGCTGCTTTTCTCAGAAACCAAAAACAGGAAACTGATCTCAAGAGGATATGTTGGGATTTCGCAAAAGTTGCAAAGTAACAAGTTAAAAAAAATCTCTCTCCTTGTTTCTTCAGGGGTACGGAAGAGGACCACTGAAAAATAAAATAAAAAATAGGTTCCAGTATATTTTTTAAAATTATTATTAAGAGGAAAAAGTCAGAATTCTGACTTTATTCTTGAAATAATAATAAAAAACTTTAATTTAATTTATTTCAGTGGTGTTAATCCTCTTCCCTACAGAGGTTTTCCTGCTTTCATCTGCGACTTCAAACAAACTTTTTCCAGATCCTGATCCAGAGTCGGGTATATTCCAACTTCATATAACAGCTGTCTGAGGTTTAAGATAAGATAAGAGAGAGTCCTTTACTCGTCCCACAACGGGGAAATTCAAGTGTCACAGTAACAGAGTAGACAAAGTGCAAAAGAAATATATAAAGCAAACAAGAGCCTATAAAGTAACAATTATTAAAAAGTTATTAGCAATTAAAGTTAAAATCAAAGAGGTAAAAGATAAGCATATCTTAAAATCACACACACACACATATATATATATATATATATATATATATATATATTATTGGTTATAGAGTCTGACCACTGCAGACCACTGCCACCACAGAGTCAAAGAAGGACTTCAGAAGAGCCCCCTCCACACCAAATGACCTGAGTCTCCTGAGCAGAAAGAGTCTGCTTTGTCCCTTCTTGTAGAGTGCGTTCCAGTTGTCTGAGCAGTCCAGTTTATTGTTCAGGTGAACACCCAGGTACTTGTAAGATTTCAAAATCTCAATGTCTGCTCCCTGGATGTTCACTGGTGTGGGAGGAGGGGACTTCTGTCTTCTGAAATCCACCACCAGCTCTTTTACAGACAGATTTAGCCTTCATGGGTCAATAACTCAGCAACAGGACGCTGCTTTAACAAAATATGGGAAAACTAAGTAAATTAAATGTTAGGGATGCATGTCCGCTTAGGGCCTCCGTACATTAGTGACTGTATGTGTGTTTTTACTCAATCACTGAAATATAATAATAGAATATTCAGATTGTTTAATCTAGCTGTCATCATGCTGGAGAACCTTTTAAAATAAGTCATGCAAATAAATCAACACATTTTAAAACTGAAGAAATCAGGACGACAACAGTTTGTGTTTCAGTGTTTATAATCCACAAGAACAAAGAGGAGCACCAAACAAGCAGCAAACAGGAAACAGATAAATAACAACAAAGTGAAACTGAAGAGTCGACAGAGAAGAAGATTCTGATAAACAGGAGCTGAGAGGAAATAAAGGACGGTGTGTTGAGACTGATGTGTGGTATGAAAACAGAAGTGGACCCTTTGGTGTTATAGCTCAGATAAAACTGCAACGACTCTCTGTTAAAGTGATTAAATCCTATAAAACCTCACTGACACGTGTGTTCAGGTTCAAGTAAATCACTGTCAGGATGAGACTCTTATCAGGAGAGAGTTCTATTACTTCTTTTCAAACTTTGTTCATCACTAAAAACACATTAAACAGGAGAAACACAAAAACAGGAAACCAAAATATGTACAATAAAACCATGACTCATGTAAAGCAGCTCTTAAGGCAAAGTTATAAAATCAGCACCGTTACTCCGTAGGTAAAATATAAAAGATATGAAGGAGAGGAAATACAATTTAAAGATAACTGCAAATAAAAAGCTCTGAAGGTCACCCTGACCTCGTACATGTTCTCTGTGGTGAAACAGGGTGATGTGTTTATAGACGGGAAGGACTTTTATTTTGAGCCTGAACATTTAGGATGTGTTCGATCCTGCGTACGATCCTCTCTCTGCCGGTTTCATTTAGAGTATCTTTTAAACTCACAAGTAATATTTGAGGTCCAGACAAATCAATAAACTTCACTGAGCTGCCATGAAATCATTTTAAATCCAAGATAAAGATGCAGCATCACAACACAGCTCATCACTTTGTTTCATGATTATTTTTCTGCACATTCTTAAAGCTGGACTTTAAAGAATGAACGTTGAGTAAAAGACGAGGGCCTGTGTCCACTGACGGTCGGGTCAGCTGGGGTTCTTTTGTCTCTTAATTGTGGATGGCTCAACTTTGAGATCACCATAGCGCTCCTCTTCTCCCTTACCATCCAATCAAACACAAGAAGGGGCGGGGCTTTGGCAACTTTGAAAGGCGCTGCAAGCACAGAAGAAGCATCAGGTGGACACAGGCCCTAACTCATAAAAAGGAAGGCGGCCTGTTTCATGTGTGATTAATAATTACCTCGTTATAACAGGCCTTCAAAATAAAAGCCTTTAATCTCACAGGCATTAACTGACCTGTAGATGAACTCTGGAATTTGTTTGATACTTCGATAAATCTGCGTCATTAAAAAAAAAATCTGATCAGTTTTAGTTCTCTACTTTTCTTTTTTGGATGAAAAGTCCTGAAAAATCAGTGTGAATCAGTAAAGATAATGGATTCATGTTTCTGTTAAATAAACTCTGAAATTAAAAAGTTCCTGATAGATTTGTGAGATAACAAAGATCTTGATGAAACTGCTCTGATTGGATGGTGGATCTTCCAGCGTCATCAAATAGAAATGTTAGTAGGGGGCGTGGCTTAGCAGACAGTCAGCTGAGCTCAATATAACCTCTAACCCTTTAATGCATGAAGGACTCTCTGAAGCTCCGCCCCCTTTAGCTCTCAGACGGGTGGAGGTGAACGTGGTGGCTGACCGCCTGCTCCATGGAGCTCTTGAAGGCCTGATAGGAGGAGGCGACAGGCAGGAGGAGGCGTTTAGAGACAGGCTCACTCTGAGGGAAGAGCCCACTGTCCCTCCACACCTCCCTCCTTCCTCTGATCGTCACCTTCTCTCCTTCTTGGGTTTCCTCATCTTCAGCTCCGGGTGAGGATGAGGACGAGGAGGAGGAGGAGGAGACAGGGTGGAGGAAGGAGATGGAGGGAGCAGAGAGGAGGCGGGCTGCTGGGAGATCCTCGGCTCCTGTGGCGAAACGGAGGAGGTCCTGCAGGGAGATGGAAGACTTCCCGTCTGAGGAGAGGAGGCAAGAGAGGAAAGGAGAGGAGGGGAAAAGGAAAGAGTGAAGAGGAAACAAGATACAAGAGGAGGGGACAAAGAAAGAGAAGATAGGTCAGGAAAAGGACAGGAGAGCAAAAGAGGGAAGGAGAGGAGGGGACATACGAAGGGGAGTAAAGTAGGAAAAAATTAAGGGGGTAGGAGGCATCAAAAGGGGACAAGAAAGAAGAGAAGGAAGCAGGAAAGGAAAGGAAAGGGAAGGAAAGGAGGATGCGAGGGAGGAGGAAGCATGAGTAAGATGAGAGGAGGAAACAGAAGATGTAGGAGAAGAGGAAGGAAAAAGATAGTAGAGGAGGGATCAAGGAGGGAGAGGAGAGGAAGGGTGAGGAGGATGCCAGGAACGAGGGTAGAGAAGGAAGCAAGGAAGAAGGGGCGAGGAGAGAAGGAAACGAGGGAGATAAGAGTGTTGATGAAGTGTTTTCATGCTTGATTTTAAAACAGACGAAGTTCATTGGTTAAATAAAGGATCCTGACTCTGCTGGAGGACGGCGTACCTTCACACTCCAGCAGGAAGCGTCTCCAGAAGGAGCTGACGGGCGTCTCCTTGCTCAGCTTCTCCTGCTCCGAGGAGAACTTGAGGTCGAACAGCTGAGCGAGCGTCTGAGCCGTGAGCCGATCCGCCGCTTCACAGAAGACCCCACGAAACACCGACGGGAAGAGCTGCACCTGGATCAGAGAGGAAGCACCGTCAGAGAGAGAGAGAGAGCTGCAACACCTGAGCTCCTGTTAGAGTCAGATCAGCACTCAAGACTTACCTGATCAAAGATACCCAACGTCTGTAGACCCTCACGAAACCTGCAGGACACACAGACACACACAGACACACACAGACACACACAGACACACACAGACACACACAGACACACACAGACACACACAGACACACAGACACACAGACACACACAGGGGAGCAGTTAGAGTCCGGTGTGTGTGTGATTAAGAGGTTAGTAACAGACTGAGCGGCGTCTCTGTACCTCTGCAGAGGAAGCTGCATCCTGGTGATCATCGTGAAGCTCACCAGATCCTCCACCAGAGCCTCTCTCTCCTCCAGGCTGCTGATTGGTTGATTGCACCCGGCCAGCTCCAGGTACTCCCAGCTCTCCGCCATCACCTCCCTCAGCTCGTCCACAGACTCCGCCTCCGCCATCTGAAACCAAACATCCAATCAATCAATCACACTTCTCTTTCATTAAAGCTGCTGTGTGTGTGTGTGTTTTACTCACCCTGCTGACTCGGCGGGTAAAGTGTGTGTCGGGGGTCATGTGTGTGAAGGCGAGCGGGCGGTTGGCGGGGTAGTTGAACAGACACTGGTACAGAGCCGGGGAGAAGAAGCCGACGGACGGACCGCCGTGAACCAGAGAGAGAGCGAGCAGGCAGCCAGCGTCGAAGTACAGGTCGTCACGCAGAGCTGCAGAACAATCAGAGGGATCCATTAAAACAGACTCAGGGTTTAAACTGAGCGTCTAACATCACAGGAAGGAAACACACACACACACACACACACACACACACACACACACACACACACACACACACACACACACACACACACACACACACACACACACATCTTTATTCTCTGTAGGAGAGAAACATCATCTTTCAAGCAACCACTCCCAACATAAAGCGATGATCTCAGAGCAGCAGACGAATAAAAACAAGGCGTGTGATCGTTTTCTACCTCGGGAGTCCAGAGCCAGGTTCTTGGATCCCTCCGGTCCCTCAAACACCACAGAGTCCTGGATCTGCTGCACCAGGAGCTTCAGGAAGTACTGCCTCGCTATGTCGCTGCCCTGGAGGCGACGAGGAAACGTGGTCTGCAGGTCATTTCTGAACCTGGAGGAAGAGGAGGAAGAAGAGGAAGAAGAGGAGGTGAATAATGACACCTGAGGGAGTGGATCGGTTCTCATTCCTTAGTCTGCCTTTTATTGATCGTCCTCTCACCTGACTGACAGAGTGTGTGTGGGGTCGAAGTCGGCCCTCCTCACCAGCTCCACCCCTGCAGACAGAGCATGGTCCCCGTACACCTCCACCTGGACCGTGACAGGACTGAGCTGAGGGGCCAACGCCTGCAGGAGGTCTTCAGGTGATCCACATCCAACAGGTAGAGACGGCCTGAGAGAAACAAGAGAGGGAAACATCTTAATAACATCAATCATCCTTCAGCTGATGGAGGAGAGGTGTGTTTGTTTTGTTTACCTCTTGCAGCTGATGGAGGAGAGGTGTGTTTGTTTTGTTTACCTCTTGCAGCTGATGGAGGAGAGGTGTGTTTGTTTTGTTTACCTCTAACAGCTGATGGAGGAGAGGTGTGTTTGTTTTGTTTACCTCTAACAGCTGATGGAGGAGAGGTGTGTTTGTTTTGTTTACCTCTAACAGCTGATGGAGGAGAGGTGTGTTTGTTTTGTTTACCTCTAGCAGCTGATGGAGGAGAGGTGTGTTTGTTTTGTTTACCTCTAACAGCTGATGGAGGAGAGGTGTGTTTGTTTTGTGTACCTCTAACAGCTGATGGAGGAGAGGTGTGTTTGTTTTGTTTACCTCTTGCAGCTGATGGAGGAGAGGTGTGTTTGTTTTGTTTACCTCTAACAGCTGATGGAGGAGAGGTGTGTTTGTTTTGTGTACCTCTAACAGCTGATGGAGGACAGATGTGTTTGTTTTGTTTACCTCTTGCAGCTGATGGAGGAGAGGTGTGTTTGTTTTGTTTACCTCTTGCAGCTGATGGAGGAGAGGTGTGTTTGTTTTGTTTACCTCTTGCAGCTGATGGAGGAGAGGTGTGTTTGTTTTGTTTACCTCTTGCAGCTGATGGAGGAGAGGTGTGTTTGTTTTGTGTACCTCTAACAGCTGATGGAGGAGAGGTGTGTTTGTTTTGTGTACCTCTAACAGCTGATGGAGGAGAGGTGTGTTTGTTTTGTATACCTCTAACAGCTGATGGAGGAGAGGTGTGTTTGTTTTGTGTACCTCTAACAGCTGATGGAGGAGAGGTGTGTTTGTTTTGTTTACCTCTAACAGCTGATGGAGGAGAGGTGTGTTTGTTTTGTTTACCTCTAACAGCTGATGGAGGAGAGGTGTGTTTGTTTTGTGTACCTCTAACAGCTGATGGAGGAGAGGTGTGTTTGTTTTGTTTACCTCTAACAGCTGATGGAGGAGAGGTGTGTTTGTTTTGTGTACCTCTAACAGCTGATGGAGGAGAGGTGTGTTTGTTTTGTGTACCTCTTGCAGCTGATGGAGGAGAGGTGTGTTTGTTTTGTTTACCTCTTGCAGCTGATGGAGGAGAGGTGTGTTTGTTTTGTTTACCTCTAACAGCTGATGGAGGAGAGGTGTGTTTGTTTTGTGTACCTCTAACAGCTGATGGAGGAGAGGTGTGTTTGTTTTGTGGTGTACCTCTAACAGCTGATGGAGGAGAGGTGTGTTTGTTTTGTTTACCTCTTGCAGCTGATGGAGGATCGGATGGGGGACATGCGTCGTTTGGACAGACTCCTCCTCTGACCTCCCTGAGGAGACGTGACCAGTGAAGCTGCAGGAGAGGAGAACACGGTTCATGTTAAGATGAATATCTGCAGGTTGTCTCTCAGTTTTTTAAACATCTCTGAGTTTCAGTCCAGCAAAGACTCAGACCTCTCCCGTCCGTAGCCTGGGTGCAGTTACTGCAGGCCCAGTCTGAGGTGTCCAACCTCAGCCCAGAACACTTCCTGTGAGTCCCTCCAGATCCACAGAGTCGGCAGCGGATCACCTCGAACCACCTGAAACAAACAACAACAACGAGGTCAGAGGATGGAAAGAGGCTAATGGAGCTTTGACCTTAAGTGTTCATGTTAAATCTGTAGAAAGGTTCTAACTCATGCTTTATGACTTTAAGTACCCGGTCTTTGCAGAGTGTGTGCGTCCGTTGTTGCACACGCAGGTCAGAGCGTCACATTGTCTGTAAACCTCCAGCAGCTCTGAGAATGCATTCTCCTCCAACTCCCATGATGCATCCCTGCAGATAAAACAACACAGAGTTAAAGAAGTCAGACTTTCCTCACACCGTCCTACGATCACTCAGAGACAGGTTTATGATATTCCTCTTCATGTAAAATGTCACCTCTCAGGGATGTAGATCCCCATCCGCAGCATCTCCTCCTGGAACTTCTCTTTGTTGTTACACAAAGTGCATCTGAAGAAGAAGAGGCCGGCGCTGTGGGCCTGACGCTGACACAGAGACAGATAATTAAGGATCAATCAATAAAGCAGGAGTGATAAGTTTGCTCACAGTTGCATCTCTTAAGAAGCAAAAGCAGCAAATGTTTGGGAAACAATATCACAACAAAGAATCTAAAAATATGTCCCCTGTGTTCTTTTTCTTTAGTTGTGACTTCCTGAAACCTTCTACTTTAGATCATCCTGAGTAAACACAACCTTGTTCTAGAAGTTGATGAATTAACGAGAGAAACATCGTCTGCATGTGATGAAGTCAAAGATATCTGAGTATAAAGATTCAGCAGAGTGAAAACACAGACAGGTGAATGATACCTGCACACAGTCCCGGTGGAACCAGCTGGCGTGGCAGGACGGACATTTGAGGACGGAGTATCCGAGGACGGGCTCGATGGAGTCCAGACAGACGGAGCAGGACTGAGGCAGACTGAGGTCTGAGCTCACACACATAGACTGAGAGGGACTGTGATCGGGACAGAAGGACCTGAACACAAACACAACATGATGACGATGATGATGATGATGGCGCTCACCTGGAGCTGTCTGAATGATGACATAAACTCTGTGTGGTGTGATCAGGACTCACGGGAACTGTGCAGAGAACTGTGAGATGAAGCCGTGTTTCCTCCCACAGGGGAAGTGGATCATCTTCCTGCAGCTTCTGACGTTACAGCCGACACACGCACCCTTCTTCTTACAGCAGCCACACGTCTGAACACACATGAGTAACACGGTGAATACAAATACTCAGTAGGAGTGTAAACAGAGAGTTGGACGTGTGTAAGGTGAATCAGAGTAAATGAAGAGGTCTGACCAGTCGAGCTGAGCGGCGGATCTCCTGTTTGATGTCATCGATCAGGAAACCAAAGACGCCCTCGTCCTCCTCTCCTCTCTGATAAACTCCACACGACGTCAGCTGGAATATGAAACATATGGATGATTATTAACGTCCAGTTTCAGATGTTTGTGTGTGTCTCTGTGTGTGTTTGTGTGTTCTTGTAGGAGATAGTTTTCAGACTCACCAGGCAGAAGTAATGGACGGAGAGTTTGTGCTCTTTCAGCGTGACCTTCTCTCCAAACACAGCCGGGTCATCGTCACTGAGCCTGCAGAGAGCACAAACTGCACACGACAACAGAGAGGATTACTAGCACTCAATCACATCACCCTCCTTCTGTGACAGTGAATCATTCCTCTCTCTATCAGTGAGACGTGGATCTGTGTGGATCACTCACACTCCTCTTTGCTGCCAGCGTCTCCAGCCTGCAGCTTCCTCCTCCTCGTCTTCTTCTTCATGTTGGTGTTCCTGCAGGAACACACACAAACCAGCAGCAAGGTCAGAGGTCAAAGTCTGCAGAGTGAACCTGCAGCTCCATCATCAGAGAACAAACTGTTCCTCAAAGGATGCAAACTGACAAACAGCTCTTAAATAAATCTAAGTTTTCTGGTCAGTGCATGGATTTTATTTCCTCCCCTGATTGAATCATCAGGAGATTCATTGTTGATGTTATCTCAGATATTTGTGAAGCAAAGTTCCAGCCTCTTTTCTGCGGTCAGTCTGTTTCTATAAGGATGTTTTTTCCTTTTCTGTCATAAATTAAATATGTTATATTTCCAGCAGTTGGTTAGAGAGGACAGTTGAGGGGAACTTTTTACAATAGTCTGACGTTTCTCTGTGAAAATATGATGACGTGTAGCCCATCTGTGATAAAAATGACCATGTAAACATTCAGAAAGATTAGTGACAGCAGGATGTTTCAAACTGTCCTGAACCTCCAGCAATACAGGAGTGGATTAATAAAGTAAATGATATTTATGTTATGAAAAGGATTACTTTCTGTTCACGACTTCTGAAGGATGTATTTATTAAACTCTGGACCAAGTGGACTCACTCTGTAAAACCCCTTCAGGCTGATTTTGAGGACCATTCAAGGGCCCTGTGATGCTGTCTTGTCTTAGCTGATTAAATGTTGTTGTTTTTGTGTGATTTTCTGTCACTTATCTCTCCCTGAAATGCTGCTTCCTCACTCTAATGTAAACATATTGTCTCCCCCAGGCTGTATTTAGTTCTAATAATCTTTAAAAACAGAGGACTGCAGAGGAAATGAACATTATTCTCTCTTTTGTCTATGTCAATAACAAACTGCTGTCCAATGACAAAAAAAATTACAAATTACAAACACAACAATAATAAAGGAAAGCACAACATATCCAAAAACATGGACAATCCAGAAACAAAGAAAGAACAAAAATAAAAACTAAAACATGACAAATAAAAAAAACATGAAATATAAAAAAAACACAACAAATAAAAAAGTTAGACAAACAAAAAACAAAGACAAAAAGGAAAAACACAGGTCATGTTTTGTTTCTTCAGTGTTTCTGATTTGTTGTTATTTTATCTCTGTATTTAAATCAGAGTCTGAGAGGAAGTTTAAAATGTGTTTGAGAGATCTGAAGTAATAATGAATACAAGAGTTAAATATCAGCATCACTTAGACAGAATATCATTAAAGTGTAAAACACTCAAAGTAAACAGGATTTACTGAAAGGAGACTGTGGACTGGAACAGTTAATAACTCTTTAATTAAAGAACAGAGTTTAAATAGGAACAGTTAATAACTCTTTAATTAAAGGACAGAGAGTTTAAATAGGAACAGTTAATAACTCTTTAATTAAAGGACACAGAGTTTAAATAGGAACAGTTAATAACTCTTTAAAGAACAGAGTTTAAATAGGAACAGTTAATAACTCTTTAAAGAACACACAGAGATTAAATAGGAACAGTTAATAACTCTTTAAAGAACACAGAGATTAAATAGGAACAGTTAATAACTCTTTAAAGAACAGAGTTTAAATAGGAACAGTTAATAACTCTTTAAAGAACAGAGTTTAAATAGGAACAGTTAATAACTCTTTAAAGAACACACAGAGTTTAAATAGGAACAGTTAATAACTCTTTAAAGAACAGAGAGTTTAAATAGGAACAGTTAATAACTATTTAAAGGACAGAGTTTAAATAGGAACAGTTAATAACTCTTTAAAGAACACACAGAGTTTAAATAGGAACAGTTAATAACTCTTTAAAGAACAGAGTTTAAATAGGAACAGTTAATAACTCTTTAAAGGACACAGAGTTTAAATAGGAACAGTTAATAACTCTTTAAAGAACACAGAGTTTAAATAGGAACAGTTAATAACTCTTTAAAGAACAGAGTTTAAATAGGAACAGTTAATAACTCTTTAAAGAACACAGAGTTTAAATAGGAACAGTTAATAACTCTTTAAAGGACAGAGTTTAAATAGGAACAGTTAATAACTACTTAAAGAACACAGAGAGTTTAAATAGGAACAGTTAATAACTCTTTAAAGAACACAGAGTTTAAATAGGAACAGTTAATAACTCTTTAAAGAACAGAGTTTAAATAGGAACAGTTAATAACTCTTTAAAGGACAGAGAGTTTAAATAGGAACAGTTAATAACTCTTTAAAGAACAGAGTTTAAATAGGAACAGTTAATAACTCTTTAAAGGACAGAGTTTAAATAGGAACAGTTAATAACTCTTTAAAAAACAGACAGAGTTTAAATAGGAACAGTTAATAACTCTTTAAAGGACAGAGAGTTTAAATAGGAACAGTTAATAACTCTTTAAAGAACAGAGTTTAAATAGGAACAGTTAATAACTCTTTAAAGAACAGAGAGTTTAAATAGGAACAGTTAATAACTCTTTAAAGGACACAGAGTTTAAATAGGAACAGTTAATAACTCTTTAAAGAACAGAGTTTAAATAGGAACAGTTAATAACTCTTTAAAGGACACAGAGTTTAAATAGGAACAGTTAATAACTCTTTAAAGGACAGAGTTTAAATAGGAACAGTTAATAACTCTTTAAAGAACAGAGATTAAATAGGAACAGTTAAGAACTCTTTAAAGAACAGAGTTTAAATAGGAACAGTTAATAACTCTTTAAAGGACACAGAGTTTAAATAGGAACAGTTAATAACTCTTTAAAGAACACAGATTTTAAATAGGAACAGTTAATAACTCTTTAAAGAACAGAGTTTAAATAGGAACAGTTAATAACTCTTTAAAGAACAGAGAGTTTAAATAGGAACAGTTAATAACTCTTTAAAGGACACAGAGTTTAAATAGGAACAGTTAATAACTCTTTAAAGAACAGAGTTTAAATAGGAACAGTTAATAACTCTTTAAAGGACACAGAGTTTAAATAGGAACAGTTAATAACTCTTTAAAGGACAGAGTTTAAATAGGAACAGTTAATAACTCTTTAAAGAACAGAGATTAAATAGGAACAGTTAAGAACTCTTTAAAGAACAGAGTTTAAATAGGAACAGTTAATAACTCTTTAAAGGACACAGAGTTTAAATAGGAACAGTTAATAACTCTTTAAAGAACACAGATTTTAAATAGGAACAGTTAATAACTCTTTAAAGGACACAGAGTTTAAATAGGAACAGTTAATAACTCTTTAAAGAACACAGAGTTTAAATAGGAACAGTTAATAACTCTTTAAAGGACACAGAGTTTAAATAGGAACAGTTAATAACTCTTTAAAGAACAGAGTTTAAATAGGAACAGTTAATAACTCTTTAAAGAACACAGAGTTTAAATAGGAACAGTTAATAACTCTTTAAAGGACACACAGAGTTTAAATAGGAACAGTTAATAACTACTTAAAGAACACAGAGAGTTTAAATAGGAACAGTTAATAACTCTTTAAAGAACAGAGATTAAATAGGAACAGTTAATAACTCTTTAAAGAACAGAGAGTTTAAATAGGAACAGTTAATAACTCTTTAAAGAACAGAGTTTAAATAGGAACAGTTAATAACTCTTTAAAGGACAGACAGAGTTTAAATAGGAACAGTTAATAACTCTTTGAAGGACACAGAGTTGAAATAGGAACAGTTAATAACTCTTTAAAGAACAGAGTTTAAATAGGAACAGTTAATAACTCTTTAAAGAACAGAGTTTAAATAGGAACAGTTAATAACTCTTTAAAGAACACAGAGTTTAAATAGGAACAGTTAATAACTCTTTAAAGGACAGAGAGTTTAAATAGGAACAGTTAATAACTCTTTAAAGAACAGAGTTTAAATAGGAACAGTTAATAACTCTTTAAAGAACAGAGTTTAAATAGGAACAGTTAATAACTCTTTAAAGGACAGAGTTTAAATAGGAACAGTTAATAACTCTTTAAAGGACACAGAGTTTAAATAGGAACAGTTAATAACTCTTTAAAGAACAGAGTTTAAATAGGAACAGTTAATAACTCTTTAAAGAACAGAGTTTAAATAGGAACAGTTAATAACTCTTACTTTACATTCAGGGATGAATAGAATCACTCTGTGTTCATCTTCCTGTCCTTTAGGAGGATTTATTCCTGCCTCTGTTTGTTTTTAACGCCGTCGAGTTTTAAATTTCCCTCGTTCAAAACAGAAGAACGTCACTTCCGCTTTTCTTCTTCGCTGGATCTCTCCGCCTGCAGCGCAGTGTGCTGCTGCTGCTGCTGCTGCTGCAGCGCCCCCAGCGGCGGGTTGGATTCTGGCTCCAGGTTTCATCTTTAAGAGAATTTCTTTCTTTTGGACTTTACAGAAGAGGAGTAGGACCACTGAAAAAAATACTTTGGAGAGCAGGAATCCTCTAAAACAGAATTAAAACAAAAAAATTATATTTTTGCTCGTCGACCCTCCTAAAATGTTATTTTTCAATGGCCCTATTCCTCTTCTGTAAGACTGTACCAACAATTTTAAAGTCCCTGTATTTCATTGTGACATATTGTTGTGCCCTTTACATTTATTTAATAACTTCATGCGGTGTGTAAATTTATATATATGTTAATATTGATGAATAGGTTATAATAAATCAAAGTTTTTCAGGCATTTTATTAAATATGCCTAAAAATTATTACAGGACAAAAAAAAAAACAGACTTATCTCTGATTTTTGAACATCATGGAAAGCGCCTCTTAGATTCAGACATCATGTACTGTCATACTTTAACCAGCAGGGGGCGCTACAGGGCAGAGACATGATGATGAAGATACAATAAGGTAAAATACCACTCAGTACAATCCAGTATCATGGATCATGATTGAATAGGATACAAACCTTACTGTTATGATTCAATACGATATGATTCAATAAAATATGATACAATAAGATATGATTCAATAAGATATGATTCAATAAGATTCAATAAGATTCAATAAGATTCAATAAGATATGATTCAATAAGATTCAATAAGATATGATTCAATAAGATTCAATAAGATATGATTCAATAAGATATGATAAGATAAGATTCAATAAGATATGATTCAATAAGATATGATTCAATAAGATATGATTCAATAAGATTCAATAAGATATGATTCAATAAGATATGATAAGATAAGATATGATTCAATAAGATTGAATAAGATTCAATGAGATATGATTCAATAAGATTCAATAAGATATGATTCAATAAGATTCAATAAGATATGATTCAATAAGATTCAATAAGATATGATTCAATAAGATTCAATAAGATATGATTCAATAAGATTCAATAAGATATGATTCAATAAGATTCAATAAGATATGATTCAATAAGATTCAATAAGATATGATTCAATAAGATTCAATAAGATATGATTCAATAAGATATGATAAGATAAGATTCAATAAGATATGATTCAATAAGATATGATTCAATAAGATATGATTCAATAAAATTCAATAAGATATGATTCAATAAGATATGATTCAATAAGATATGATAAGATAAGATATGATTCAATAAGATTGAATAAGATTCAATGAGATATGATTCAATAAGATTCAATAAGATATGATTCAATAAGATTCAATAAGATATGATTCAATAAGATTCAATAAGATATGATTCAATAAGATTCAATAAGATATGATTCAATAAGATTCAATAAGATATGATTCAATAAGATTCAATAAGATATGATTCAATAAGATTCAATAAGATATGATTCAATAAGATTCAATAAGATATGATTCAATAAGATTCAATAAGATATGATTCAATAAGATTCAATAAGATATGATTCAATAAGATTCAATAAGATATGATTCAATAAGATATGATTCAATAAGATTCAATAAGATATGATTCAATAAGATTCAATAAGATATGATTCAATAAGATTCAATAAGATTTGATTCAATAAGATATGATTAAGCTGCTTCCACTGAAATATTAATAAATAAAGAAACATAATTAAACAAGAATCTAAATATAAACAGAGAGGTCATTAATAACTTCTAATCCTGAAGTATTAATTTACTTTAATATAGAACTTCATCCAAACCAGATTAAAGAACTTCTTCATTCTCAGAAACTAAAACACCTCCCTGTTTCTAATAATAAACAAGTGTGTGTGTGTCTGTGTGTGTGTGTGTGTGTGTGTGTGTGTGTGTGTGTGTGTGTGTGTGTGTGTGTGTGTGTGTGTGTGTGTGTTGCTGCGTCACAGGGGGAAGGGCGGTGCCCTCAGGTAGGCGCACCAGCAGCGGTCACATCATCACAAACACTCAGAGCCACACACAGAGCAGGCAGTGTGTTCACAGCCAAACTCACACACACACACACTCCTCACACACACACTCACTCCTCTACACACACGTACACTCACACACACACGCGCGCGCACACTGAAGGACGCAGAGCGCAGCAGAGCAGCCGGAACATTTGGAAATATCGAAACAGGGAAGTTGGAGAGGAGCGCGTCAGTGTGGAAAGAGATCCGCTCATCGGCATGTTCAGCTGGGCCAAACAGGAGCAGGGAGGCCGCAACAAGGAGGGAGAGATGTACCAGACTGTGACCGAGGGACTGCAGACCCTGTACACCAAGAAGCTGCTGCCTCTGGAGGAACACTACCTCTTCCATGACTTTCACTCCCCGGCGCTGGAGGTCGCAGACTTCCAGAGCAAACCCATGGTGCTGCTGGTGGGCCAGTACTCCACCGGGAAGACCACCTTCATCAGGTACAAGTCTAAGAGAGGCCTGTCTGGGTCCTCTGAACCAGCTGAAACCATTATATTATTCGATTAAAGTCATCAGGGAGGGTTTAGGGAGTCAGTGCACATGTGGCAGAATCACCTTTATCAGGTGTTGGATCAGTTTCCACCCTCTTCACTTTCTGCGCACCAAACCTCTCAGGAGTATGCGCCTAATTAAGAGTTTCTTGCATATAGATGGGCTCACTGAAGGTGCATCGTGTATTTTAAGATGTCAAACAAAGGTTTTACATTCAGAGATAAATTCGGCTAGTATAAGAACCATCACAGCTGTTCTCTGTGGTAGAAACAGGACGGAGATGAGGTCTGGCTTGCAGTTTGTTAAGGGACTCCTCAGTGCGTCCTGTCTCCAAGCGCCTATAAAAGCAGCATGAAACACTCAAAGTATTATTATAAGATGTCCTGTTTTAGGGATTATATCTACTCCGAATTGATCAATGTACTCTCTCTTATAATTAAAGACCTTAAGGTTTCCCATATGACATGTAAAAACCTGTAAAAACAGCAAAGAGGACTAAAGGAGACACTTTTTAAATGGAGTTTGGACTGTGGGTCCTTTTAGAGTGTGTGCCTTATTCTAAGTTGGGAAATTAAAAGAAAGATGCTTTATAATCACAGTTTGTGAGACAGTATAAATCTGTCTTTATCCACCAGCACACAAACAAGACTCACAATTATTGTGTAAGTACAGTTTTATTGTGTAATTCTGTGTTACAACAGCAAGTGTCAGATTACAGCAGGATTTAGTTGTGTTTAAAACAAATCTGCCTTCAGTTAATTTAAACTAGGACATGAGGATTTACTGGTTTTAACCCCGTTGGTCTTCTGGGAATCGAACCAGTGACATTTGTGTCCCAGCCGTGAGGCTCCCAGGCCACAGCAGCTCCACCCTGACTACATGTGTGGTGTGTAATTCTGCTGTGACTCATGTTTAAACTGGGTTTGCAGAGTCCGGCTGCAGGGGCTGGCACATCTGTGGGCACCAGCAGAGGCTCATGGGTAATGTAGTCCTGTTGAACACCACAGCCTGTCAGATGAATGGGATCAAAGCTCCATGTTTGTGTAGCTGATCGGTCATTGTTGTGTGTACCTCTCCGGCTGAGAGTCTGGATGTTCCCTGAGTCGATGAATCCGGTCTGACGGTCTGAAGGAAGTCTTTACTGAACGTTGTTTACAAAATGAGACATTTAAAGGTGTTTGTTGTTCAGTTTGAGTCCCTCTGAGCCCTCACATGGATACCCTGAGGGGTTACAGTCATGTTTAAGAAGGTAAATTAGATTAGATCAACAGGACCTGCAGCCGCTTCTTTAGAGATGTGAGTTAAGTAAGGTATCATGCATAGTGAACAGGTGGTTATGTGAGTTATAGAGTCCTGACAGGACAGGACTCTGAGGTGATCTGGAGGAGTCTTGTCAGCAAATTACAGATTCACTCAGTGACTCTGCTGCAGTTTCCTGGATCGCAGGACAGGATCTAATCCATTTAGCATGCTAACAAGTCTAACATTTTTACCACAGTGTCAACAGGCAGAGGGGAAATGTGTCAGAACTCCTTTAGGTGCTTTTCGACCAAAACTTCTCTTCCAGGAACTAAACAGTTCCTGCATTTTGACCACGGGCTGAAGTCCCAGGATGATTATGCAAATCAAGCCAATCAGAAACATTCAGCATTGCAGGTCCTTCCACCCCCCATAGTTCCTGGACCTCTATTAAGTACTACCCACTATTCATCCGGGGCTTTTCAGGGGAGAGAATAACTACCCCAGAGCTAAAGTTAGACTCTGGTTCCCTGCAGTCGAAAAAGCACACTGTTCTTTGGGAAAGTCCCTAGTTCCGGGGTAAAGTTCCTGCAGTAGAAAAGCACATAGTTCTTAGGGAAAGTCCCTAGTTCCGGGGTAAAGTTCCTGCAGTAGAAAAGCACATAGTTCTTAGGGAAAGTCCCTAGTTCCAGGGTAAAGTTCCTGTGGTCGAAAAGCACATACTTCTTAATGAAAGTCCCTAGTTCCGGGGTAAAGTTCCTGCAGTAGAAAAGCACATAGTTCTTGGGGAAGGTCCCTAGTTCCAGGGTAAAGTTCCTGTGGTCGAAAAGCACATACTTCTTAATGAAAGTCCCTAGTTCCGGGGTAAAGTTCCTGCAGTAGAAAAGCACATAGTTCTTGGGGAAAGTCCATAGTTCCGGGGTAAAGTTCCTGCGGTTGAAAAGCCCCCTTTGATGTGACGTGTAATTGTGATCAGTTGTGATATCGGTTCCAGATATCTGTTATCGGTCTTATGAACCAATAATCTGTATCAGCATCGGCCCTGAAAAACCTCTATCTGTCCACCTCTGCAAAAATCAGCTGTCAAATGAAATCTACAATCTCACATTGTTTGAATCAAAGCTCAAAGATCACATGCATAAATCTTGATTCTGCAGAAAACCGTCTTCATTGATCCGTTTGAGATGAAGTGAAACTCCATTCTTCTTCTTCTTCACATGTAAACAGCAGAGGATCTGAAATACTGACGTCAGGAATACGTCTGTGTTTGTTTTCCTCCTCTCATGTATGCTCTTAAAAGACTTTGTGTGTTTATGATAATGTGACAGGAGGAAGAGAGGAAGGGACTCAGGTTAAAGAGAGAGAGAGTCCACATACAAGCTCACCTTACTTTGTCCCTAACAGGGACTCAGGATCTTATTAAGGCGTGTTGACGGATCATTCATGACCCTTTAGGAGTTTTTGAGAGTATGCTTTTTCTTGATGAGGTCATGATGGAATAAACGAGTCACTAAAAAGTTGTTTTTGTAAAAAAGAAAGTGACGTTTTTTTTCCACTTCCAAGAAATCCTCCCGTCTGTTTCCTCCTGAATAATTAAAAACCTGCGGCTGTCAGAGATCAGAAGAAGAACATTAGCTCTCAGTGAGAGCTGCAGATCAATGTTATTATTAGTTGGGGATTCATTGATGAGTTGTTTGATTCAGGAAGTGTCGATAAGATGTGGAAAATCAGTCAAGTTTCATGATCTCAAAGCAGAGGAGTGTGACTTTAATATCCTGATAAAATACTCAAACCTGTCAGTGGATTATAAGAATACTTAACTGGTAATTTAAGAAGTGACGTGTTGTTTAATCTCTACATTTCTTTAAATTCTTCAAATGAAACCAGTTTTAAAAAAATCACTTTATAAAGTCTGTTGGACTCATGAGCTCAACGTGTACACCCTGAAGGCCGGCAGGTTGTCACAAGGTTAAGAGCTGATCCACACACTGCTGGATACCACTCCCACACTCCCCCCCCACACACACACACACACGTGCCTGCACACACACACACACACACACACACACACACACACAGGTGCATGCACACACACACACACACACACACCCACACGCCCTCTGTTAAAGCTGCTAAAGAAACAAACAGATACAGAGACTCAAAGAAACCTTCACAGAAATGCAGACAAATCCCACAAACACACACACACACACAAACAAACACACACACACACACACACACACACACACACACACACACACACACACACATAACTTTTATTTTTTATTTTTAAAGTTTTATTTTAATTTTATTTATTTTATTTATTGTATTTATTATTATTATTATTTTCTTTCTTCATTTAAATTTTGTTTTTATTTTCATTTTTATTATTTTTATTATTATTTTATTTTATTTTCTCGGCTCATAACTCCTCATTAACCTCATCAGACCTGTGACATCACTTCCTGTTGATGTAATTAGACTGCAGGAGCTGATGAGTGGAGGATGATGTGTTGTTTATCATGCTTGTTGTTTTCACAGATCACACCTGACACTAAGTGAATGTCAGACTCTGTATTCAAATACATTAACCCCTGTGAGCAGCAGACAGACGCAGCAGGTCGTGTGATGCTCTGATTTGACCTTTAACCTGCCTAATAAAGTGAACCTGGAAGTGCCAAAAACTGCAGTTCATCCTGATCCTCTGCACCGGTGGAAGTTAGACTCAATTAAAACCCTGACAGTGTTAATTCCTGAATAATGGTGGAGCCTAAACGTGCAGACTTCCCTCTGCGTTGGCGTAGCTTCCAGTAAAGGTCTTAACCCTGATCTGTAATCCTCTGATCACTGTTTTAATGAGCACTCGTGTCAAAGCCTCCCTGCTCCCAGCTCATGAAACGAGGGGCGGTGCTGCTGCTGCTGCTGCTGCTCTTTGTTATAAACTGATTATCTCACTGTGTTGGGCCGTGCAGGCTGAAAGTAAAACCAGGCCTCATCTGAAAATCTGATTATTTGAAGCTCAGCTTCCTCAGAGTAAGAACAACACTCTGCACAGAGCTTCATTTAACACGTCACACACACACATGGAGGCTGGGGAGGAGTTTGGCTCTGAGAACTCTCCACACCTGTCAGACAGACCGCCAACACCACAGGTGATGTGTGTGTCAGGACTCAGAGAGGTTTGACCTAGATCTGAGAGACGAGCTGAGACCTGCAGAGTGAATCAGCCTGCAGCAGACTCACTTAGAGGCTAAACCAGGTTCTCTGCAGAGACTTTCTTTATTACAGGAAAACTAAATGTGCACAAAGTGTCTCTGCTGTTTGACTACAGGTGTGATACAGCTCCAGGGTCAGGGGACTTAAAGAGGCTGGTTCCTGACTGGAGTTTGGTCTGACTTCGTCTCAGGGTCTCTGAGAGTTTAGAGACCTCAGCATGTTGGAGTGGTGTGTGTTCATTTAACACAAACATCATGAAATGTAAAATCACATGGACATCACACAGAGACTGGATCAGTCCGGCTCAGAGGTCAAAGTGACTTTGTTCCTGTGTTTCTGAGAGCAAACAGGATCCCTGCCAAGACCCAGGTCTGACTCCTGAGTCCTGCTTCAGGTCTGAGTCATTTCAGGAACTTAAATTCAGACTAACCGACGAGTCTAAAGTAAGAAACGCTCAGAAAGAAACTGAGCTCAGTTTATCAAACACTCAGGGTCTCAGAGTCTGCAGAGAGGGTCTACCACCAGCAGAGCTAGCTCCAGCAGCATGCAGTCCTCCTTCAGGTCCTCATGCCTGTGCTGGTTCCTCATGTCTCTGGTGGAGTGGTTACATGTCGGTTTAACCAGATCAACATACTGACAAACCACGCCCACTACCTGATGACATCATCACCTGTGCTCGTTTACATCCAGGTAGTAGAGCTGCACAGCGTCATGGCAGCAGACTATCAGAGTTGTTGCAGTGAAAGATAATAAGTTAAAGAGTTGAAGGAAATGACTGATGATGAAATGCAGAGTTCAGTCGATGATCTGTGAGTGGGCGGGATGGATGGATGTACGGTGGCCTGGAAGGAAAGACAAACAGCAGTCAGGCTGACTTTGGGCTGAGGTCATTACACTTCACTAACAGTTCATAGAGCTTATCTCCTGTCTGCAGGCTGTGTGTGTGTGTGTGTGTGTGTGTGTGTGTGTGTGTGTGTGTGTGTGTGTGTGTGTGTGTGTGTGTGTGCGTGTGTGTGTGTGTGTGTGTGTGTGTGTGTGTGTGTGTTGAGCACAAGGCGTCACAGGTTTTGGCAGCACACCAGCAGAACTGACCTGCAATCAGTTTACATCCAACACGAGCTGCAGAGTGATCGTTGCTGCTGCTGAAATGTGTGTGTGTGTGTGTGTGTGTGTGTGTGTGTGTGTGTGTGTGTGTGTGTGTGTGTGTGTGTGTGTGTGTGTGTTCTCCACTACTTCAGACCCACCCTGCCCCTAGGAATGCTATGAATCATGGGAACTAAAAAGAATGCAGTGAATCATGGGAACAGGTTGCCAGTAAAATGCAGAATCGACATATTTCTGTCGTTTCCTTCTTCAGAACTTTTTAAACTTCTCCTTCTTCTTCTTTACTTTCTTCTTTCTTCCCTTTCACTTTTGTTCTTTGCCACTTTAACTTCTTCTTCTTCTTCTTCTTCTTTCTCTGTAGCTGTGTTTAAAGTCAGGGTGGGATCCTTGGAGGCTTCACAGCCTGTGTAGTCCTCTCAGGCTGGTCTGGATGATTCTCCTGTTTACGTCAGCAGCTGTTCTCGCCCTCATGTTTACGTCACATAGCGCCCCCTGTGGTCGGGGCAGGTAGCTCGGGTCGCTGAACTTAATTAACATCGCTAAGTTTTAACATTTTAACAAGACAAAAGACAACTAATCAAGGGATCAGACACATGAAATACAGAAATACAATAGAATATAAACAATTATAAGAATTATAAAGTAATAAATAAATAAAAATCACAATATTTTAAATGGAAAAAAATGTTGAAAAATTATTTGAAATAACAAAATAAATGAAGATTAAAAAATGTGGTCTTTCACCTCTTCTTCCTCTTTCTTATTGTCTTTTTTTAAACCTTTTTCTTCTTCTTATTGATCCTATTTGTTTTTATCTATCACTTCTTTTTCTCCTTTTTCCTTGTCTTTTTATTTCCCTCTTCCTCTGCTTTGTCATATTTCTCTTCTTTGTTGTCTTCATCCTCTTCTCTTTATCCTCCTGTCTCTCCTTCCTTTGTGTCAGTGTGTGTGTGTGTGTGTGTGTGTTATTATCTATCTCTCATGAACACTTAGAGAAAGATATTTAAGGACTTTATTTTGAAGGTCTCAGAGATAAAGTAGTCTGAAAGTCTTCTTCTTCTGTGGTGGATGTAAAGACTCGTCCTCAGACCGAGCTTCAGATCCTCCTCCTGGATCGTAGACTCAAACGTGATGTGGTGTGGATGACACCGAGTCTCTGTGTCTCTTTGAAGTCCACGTCTGGCAGCGACTGACAGGAAGAGAGAGACAGACTCTTCCTTCTCTTCCTTCTCTTCCTTCCTCTCTCACTTTTCTTAAACACTCGAGGTCGACGGGGTCAAAGTGAAGACGAGAGACGGAGGAGAGTTTAAGGTCATCCTGGAGTCCTGCTCAGAGTCTAACACACACTCTCTCTCTCTCTCTCTCTCTGTCTCTCGCCCCAGGTATCTGCTGGAGCAGGACTTCCCAGGGATGCGGATCGGTCCGGAGCCGACCACAGACGGCTTCATCGCGGTGATGTACGGCGAGAACGAGGGCGTCGTCCCCGGGAACGCTCTGGTGGTCGACCCCAAGAAACCCTTCAGGAAGCTCAACGCCTTCGGAAACTCCTTCCTCAACAGGTGACCCTACACACACACACACACACACACACACACACACACACACACTCACACACAGACACACACACACACACACATACACACACACACATACACACACACACACACACACACTCTCACACACACACACACAATGGATCGTTAAGTTAATGGTTCAGTCAGACGTTAGAGTCTTCCTTCTTTCTCTTGTCTGCATGTATATTTCTGAAAGAAAGAGGAACATAAGGATATATAAAGGGACAGGGAGAGAGAAGGAGAGAGAGACCTGAATCACTTAGATGGAGAGGGACCATCTCACCATGACGCCAAAAACACCGTGCGGTGATACTAATGATGAAGCATCCCTTAGTGTCCACAATCATTACTGAAGCTTGGGTCAGAGGGTTGCCGCCGTGCTGTGTTCTGTTTGTGTAACGAGACCACCACTGGTGCAGATGAGACCACCTGGGTCAGATCAGCAGAGCGGTTCAGCCCGGTACTCGGGCCGCGAGAGCAGTCAGGCCGAAGGACCCAACGCGCCGCGGGAGACCCAGGCCAGGGGACAAGCCAAGGACCCAGACCGGAATCAAACAGGTACCACCAGGGCACCCAGGGAGACCCCCAGGTCACCCAGTAAGAGGAAAGGGGGGCGAGGGGGGGAGAGATCCTGCAGCCCCCCCAAGGAACACCTCCACAACACCGCACCCACAGCCCCCCAAGACAGAGCCAAAGGAGCCACCCGGGCTGAAGGGGCCCAGGAGCAGACAGCCAGTTAGCCTGGCAGGACCCGGACCACAGCCCGCCAATGGCAATGGCACGCCGGAGCGGGGGGAGGGTGGAGGGGGCAGGGCCAATCCCCCCGCCCCCTCAAGCCGGCCTGACCACTCCCCCCAGCCACGCCCCCCCACCCGCACCCCGTGACCGATGGACCAGGCCAAGGGGATATGGAGGGACACCCCAATGGCTGCCGTAGTAACATCCCCCCAGCTGCCCGCCACCCCACCCCCCCAAGGAGGACCACGAGGGAACCATCGGGATACCCGGTACTGAGGGTGACCGCGGACCAGGCCCCCACAGCGGAGAGGGGACAGCAGAGGGACGGAGGGTGACGGGGACACCAGCCACCCACCCAGCCCCGATGGACCCACAACGAGTAGGGCCGAGCCAAACACTAAGGCCCCGCCAAACCTGATCTGTGTGTGTGTGATATGATTTATATTTATTTATTTATTTATTTACTTATTTTGTTGTGTGTATGTTTGCTAGTGAGGTGGATTAAAATAGGGGGGGCAGGAAGGGAGGCGGGAGAGAGGGGAGAGAGCCATAGTGCACTACTGCACCACAATCTGCCCCCCCCCCGTATAAATAGAGATATAGAGTCTTCCAGTTCAGGCTCAGTCGTCTGGATTTAATCTGCCTCTGATACACAGCGGGCTGGTTTAAGGAGCTCTGCTGAGCTGCATCACCTGTAGGAACAGGTCTAAGCTCCGCCCACTGCAAGAAAACACACCTTTAACCACCTTACATCACAGATTAGTCTGTTTCACACATGCACTCCTGAAGGTTCCTGCAGGTTGAGTCTCTAAAGGAAGCACGTGACGTAAGAAAGGATGCTACGCCTCATGTTGGAATCTCACCGAGACACGTCTGAGGACAGATTATTCCAGATTAAAGACAGTCTCCTGCAGTTTACAACATCCAGACTCACTACTCCACTTCAGGATCAACAAACTCCTGCAAGGAAGAGTGGATCAGAGTCGTTTAAAGATGTTATTCATGCCGAACATGATGAGGCGACAGGAGTTCAGATTCAGTCTCTGAGGCACTAACCGCTCTCTGCACACACACACACACACACACACACACACACACACACACACACACACACACACACACACACACACACACACACACACACACACACACACACACACACACACACAGATCCTGGCAGCTTCTCACAATCCTGTCACTGCTTTCCTCTAAACATCCACAACCTGGGAAACGACCCTTTGACCCCTGACTGACACACACACACACACACACACACACACACACGTTCTTGTCTCTGTCAGAGTTCGTCGTCGCTGAGTTTAAATTTAGTTTAAAACACTCTGAACGTCTAAACGTGTTTCCTCTGTCCAGACATATTTCTAAAAGTGGAGACAGGAAAGGAACAGACAGTCGACCCTTAGACTCTGTGTGTGTGTGTGTGTGTGTGTGTGTGTGTGTGTGTGTGTGTGTGTGTTGATGTGTACCTGAGACATTCCTTTAACCAGGAATCTGGTCTCGGTGTGGATGGAGGAACCAAAATAAGTTATTGTTTCCAGGGGAAGTGTTTGTGCGTCACCACGTGTCGGCGTGGCGGTTTGTTTTTTCCCGCCTGTAGCCGCTCTGCTAAATTTAACCCCTTCAGGTTTTTTATCTGTGGCGAGGTGACAGCAGGGAGGAGGTCTCACTCTGACGGGTTTTAGGGAATTTGAACGTGGTCCAGTTTTTTAAAGATCAACATTTCTGGAAGTTCTCCTTTTTCAGTTTCTCCCAGAGCGTAAAAAACTGTCCTCTATGTACACACACTGTTTACACACACACACACACACACACACACACACACACACACACACACACACACACACACACACACACTCACATGCAGGGATCACACCCAGTTTATTACACAGCAGCGTCTCTGCTCTGACAGATGTTAAACATCCCTGATCCTTCCTGACTGAAACAATAGAGCGGGCAGAGACAGCAGCATCGTTAATCACATCAGCAGGTCAGACCTTTAAAAGAAAAACACAACATGACTTCAGTGTGAGGAGAAACCCCCGGGGTCAGACTCAGACCACTCTCAGATATTAATACACACCATCTCAGGGGTCAGAATACCAGATTAGAACAAGGACTAACTGAAGAGTCTGGACTCAGGGGGTCTGGAGTTCAGTCTGAGGAGTATGGACCAATCAGGTGTCAGCAGGCTTTGGTCTCTGCAGGAAAAATGGTGCTGAGACGGAGACGGACCGGACATGGATCTGGTCAAGTTTGGCCGTGAGTCTCAGGTCGTGAAAACAAGACTTGAGGGCCCAATCTCAAAGTCCTCCCTGAACCCTGAGCCCTGAGTCCTGAGTCCTGAGTCCTGAGCCCTGAGCCCTGAGCCCTGAGCCCTGAACCCTGAGTCCTGAGTCCTGAGTCCTGAGCCCTGAGTCCTGAATCCTGAGCCCTGAGCCCTGAGCCCTGAGTCCTGAGCCCTGAGTCCTGTGCCCTGAGCCCTGAGCCCTGAGCCCTGAGTCCTGAGCCCTGAGCCCTGAGCCCTGAGTCCTGAGCCCTGAGTCCTGAGTCCTGAGCCCTGAGCCCTGAGCCCTGAGTCCTGAGTCCTGAGCCCTGAGTCCTGAGTCCTGAGCCCTGAGCCCTGAGCCCTGAGTCCTGAGCCCTGAGTCCTGTGCCCTGAGCCCTGAGCCCTGAGCCCTGAGTCCTGAGTCCTGAGCCCTGAACCCTGAGCCCTGAGTGCTTCTTGACTTAATTGACGTCAGCTGTAAAGTGTAAGGCTGTAAGGGCTCAAACTGTAGAACTGGTAATGGGACAGCACTTTGAGACCTCTCATGTAACCTGCATGATGTCATGAAGCTCACCTTAGCAAATTTTTATTGCACAATTTTTACTTTCTATAAATTCAAGGCTCTTCAGGGACGACTGACTGTCATGTGATCCAGGCTCTGACTGTACAGACAGATAAATAGGCTGTATAACTAGGAATATATAAATTGTACTGTATACAGACATGTGTGTGAAGATAAATACATTAAGGCTATTTTCTATATTTATACTTACAGGCAAACTTTTTTACCTTTCCATGCTCGCGACCTTCCCCTGGGAGTCCCGTGTTTCACGCGGTTTCACGTTGCAATGCTATGAACTCTGGGTAATTTCCTTACGCTAAGTCTGCAAAAATGCCCACTTATGGGCACTTAAGTCAGTCAGAGATCTCTCACACACATGATGATTTGACAGAGGTACAACCTTAAGCTCTTAAGGACTTAGGCCTCAGGTCAGTGAGTGCTTGAGGGTGGACCTTGAGATTGGGCCCTAGACTTCTGTGACGCTACCTCGCAGCAATAGGATGGAGAGCAGAGCAGAGTCACACGCCTCTTTTTGAATTTTCACACGCTGTCATCATCGAATGAATCAGTTCAGACGAGGTCATTCAGTGGACTGTGAGGTGACCTGCTAACGAGGGAGGGATCTGGTTTATGCGTCTGAGTCTCTCTGGGTTGTTGACAAAATAAGACGTCAGGACGTCATGGAGAAAAATATATAACACCAATTAACTGCAGCTCTAATCCATAAACACTGGGTATAATCTGCAGAAACACACATTACAGAAACACATGACAGGGTTCTGTTTGGTGGGAATGTTTGGGGTCATGTTTTAGAATCCATGTGAGGAGGGGGAGCGACATCTGAGAGCTTTAATACGTCTCAACATCTTTAAAATGAACGTCATGCTGAGAAACAAACACTTACACATGGAGAATCAGCTTCCTGACACGTGTCTCACTCTCTTCTGTGTTTCTGTGTGTGTGTGTGTGTGTGTGTGTGTGTGTGTGTGTGCAGGTTTATCTGCTCCCAGATGCCCAATCAGGTCCTTCAGAGCATCAGCATCATCGACACGCCCGGTATCCTGTCAGGAGAGAAGCAACGAATCAGCAGAGGTATGAGCTGCTGTGTGTGTGTGTTTATGTGTGTGTGTGTGTGTGTGTGTGTGTGTGTGTGTGTGTTTGTGTTCGCTGAATAAGCTCATCCTCAGTGTCCTGCTGTTGTTTCACGGTCGTCCTTGAGCGTCTCTGACTTCCTCGTGTCGTCTGAAGTCTGGGAGCGTTGGGATCTGAACGCTCGCCTGTAATGACGCTGCGATCAGGAAAGCTCTCAGACAGCAGAGGTCAGAGGTCACAGCATCCTGTAACACGCCGCTGAGCACACTGACATCCTTTGGTACGACAGCCGGGACCCGCACAGACTAAAGCTCTCTGAGTGTGCTCGTGTCGTTCCTGCTCTCCAGAGGATGAACCGCTCACATGGAACCTCAGCACGATGAGACCTTCAGGAGCTTCTTGTGAAACTCTCTCACTTCCTGTTCAGCTGTCAGTCTGTTTCCTCTGGTGAGTCATCGCTGCAGATTTCTAACCACACAGGGTCTGAAGGCAGATCTGAAACTGAAGAAAGACTTTCACACAAACCAGAGGAAGCTTCCTGAGAACCAAACCCTCACCTCTGTGGTCGACTGAGGGATCGACCTGCAGACGAGAGGTCATCGACCTGCAGACGAGAGGTCATCGACCTGCAGACGAGAGGTCATCGACCTGCAGACGAGAGGTCATCGACCTGCAGACGAGAGGTCATCAGAGCTGCAGACGAGAGGTCATCAGAGCTGATTCAGAGGATGCATCGAGGGTTTTATCTCGATGTTATGATAGTTTAGAAAGTTTGATACGGTCTGCATCAGGCTGAGACTCATCAAAACAACATGTCTGCAAACCACAGGACTGTACTCCAGATCAGTGCTGCCCAAAGTGAGGGTCGGGGCCCTGTGGGGGGCCGTGAGACACTGATGGAGGGGTCATGAAGCCTCCTGAACATCACATTCAGTCCTTTTACAGAGAAGTTACAAACTTAAGTCCTCAGTCTTGAGACCACCGAGAGCTCTGCTCAGGGGGAGAACTGCTCTCCGCTGGTCCTGATGTTTGGTCCGGATCCAGACTGAAGCGAGTCCTCCTCAGGAGGAATCAGAGAGCAAGATTTATCTGCTGGAGACGGGAAGATGTTACAAACCTGGCAGATCAGAGTCAGAGGGGAGACGGAGCGATGACAGCTGTTTTTAAACGTGGAACAAAAACAAGCAGACTGAGGAGGACCGGAACAAAAACATGCAGACTGAGGAGGACCGGAACAAAAACAAGCAGACTGAGGAGGACCGGAACAAAAACATGCAGACTGAGGAGGACCGGAACAAAAACAAGCAGACTGAGGAGGACAGGAACAAAAACAAGCAGACTGAGGAGGACCGGAACAAAAACAAGCAGACTGAGGAGGACAGGAACAAAAACATGCAGACTGAGGAGGACCGGAACAAAAACAAGCAGACTGAGGAGGACCGGAACAAAAACATGCAGACTGAGGAGGACCGGAACAAAAACAAGCAGACTGAGGAGGACCGGAACAAAAACAAGCAGACTGAGGAGGACTGGAACAAAAACAAGCAGACTGAGGAGGACTGGAACAAAAACATGCAGACTGAGGAGGACCGGAACAAAAACATGCAGACTGAGGAGGACCGGAACAAAAACATGCAGACTGAGGAGGACCGGAACAAAAACATGCAGACTGAGGAGGACCGGAACAAAAACAAGCAGACTGAGGAGGACCGGAACAAAAACAAGCAGACTGAGGAGGACCGGAACAAAAACATGCAGACTGAGGAGGACCGGAACAAAAACATGCAGACTGAGAAGGACCGGAACAAAAACAAGCAGACTGAGGAGGACCGGAACAAAAACATGCAGACTGAGGAGGACCGGAACAAAAACAAGCAGACTGAGGAGGACCGGAACAAAAACATGCAGACTGAGGAGGACCGGAACAAAAACAAGCAGACTGAGGAGGACCGGAACAAAAACATGCAGACTGAGGAGGACCGGAACAAAAACAAGCAGACTGAGGAGGACTGGATGATCCCAAACCATCTGAGGATGGAGTTCTACATCTGAGGGTTCTGATGCTGAGGTCGGTCCATGTCCAGATCTGTGTCCGGTCCGTCTCAGCTCCTGATCTGATCGGTTTCTATTCTAGTCAATGTGTTAACTTCCACTGGATCCACCCGTTGCATTCTGGTGCTCATTTCTTTTCCTCAGCTTTCCATTCCCTAGCTTCTTTTTCCCCTCCTTCGCTCGGCATTACTTTCCTTTCCTTAGCTTTCCTTTTCTTTTCCTTAATGCTCATTTCCTTCGCTCATCTTTCCTTTCCTTAGCGGTCCGTTCCTTTCCTTTCCTTCCCTTAGCAATCATTTAATTTCCTTTCCTTTCCTTAGCGATCATCTCCTTTCCTTTCCTTAGAGTTCCTTTCCTTCCCTTGGCGTTCCTTTCCTTTCCTGAGCTTTCCTTTTCTTTCCCTTAACGCTCATTTCCTTCACTCATCTTTCCTTTCCTTAAGGCCAAACTCCACCAGATCCGTCTCCGGTCCGTCTCAGCACCGGATCTGATCGGTTTCTATTCTAGTCAATGTGTTAACTTCCACTGGACCCGCTCCGTTGCATTCCGGCTGCGTCTCTGATCCTGCAGGTCGGAGTCTGGCCCCGGGGTAGACCCAGAACTCGGTGGAGGGATTATATCTCCCGCCTGGTCCGGGATCACCTCGGGATTCCCCTGGAGGAGCTGGAAAGTGTTGCTGGGGAGAGGGATGTCTGGGCCTCTGTGTGGAGACTTGTTTTGGGGTTGAACCGACTGATTTGTCATGTGAATAATATTCAACACTTCCATTGGTCCGTTTCCCACACTGTGCTCAAAGTGTTGCCCAACAGCTCTAATAAAGAAGCTCTTTGTGGATCACTTTAATGAGGCCGCTGGCAGAGACTCTTCACTCTCAGGCTTTCAAAGATACACCAAAGAAACTCAGAGTGAAGGAAGCTTCGACTGAAGTATACAGATGTTCACTGTGCATCCTGAAGAAGAGATGATTCTAATTCACTCCTTATGCAGATGACACCATCCTCTACCTTCTTGTATTTGCACTTCAGCATCTTCTCAGGAGGACTGTGAATGCTGAAGATGCTGAAGATGTTTGTTTAACCCCTCACATCCTGCAGAGAGGAGCAGAAACCAAACCATCCAAACCTCAACCTCGTCCTCTCTCTCCTGATGAACCGGGTCTCTGTTGCTCTCGAGTTGAGTCAGCCGTGATGACAGCATCGGTTTAAGGACGGGTGGAGGGAGGGAGGGATGGAGGGAAGGAGGGAAGGAGGGAAGGAAAGAGAGAGGGAGGGAGGATTAGAGGGAGGGGACAGAGAGCCACAGGAAGCAGTGATGGGGCGTTCCCTCCATCTGGAAGCGTTTAGAGCTGCTGCTCAGCTGAGCCTGAATTCCTCCTGAAGACATTCAACAGGCTATAACACACACACACACACACACACACACACACACACACACACACACACACACACACACACACACACACACACACACACACACACACATGCAGAGGCAGGCTGACGTCAGCAGCATCTCTGACTCTTTAAACTCCATCACTCTGAGTTCAGAGCGATCACACTCCACCTTCATCAACATGCAGCAGTTTGACTCAGTGTGTGTTTACTGTTTGTCCTGCAGCTTCTTTACACACACACACACACACACACACACACACACACACACACACACACACACACACACACACACAAACACACACACAGACACACACAGACACACACTAACTGCTGTGTGGAGATGTGTGTTTGGTAAACATGCATGCAAAGCTGCAGAGAGTGTTTAGTGTAGCTCTTAGTCGTTCAGTTTTGAGCCTGAAGCCGACGCTGTGAGGGGAGTCTTTACAAACAGAGTTTAGAGTTTCTGTGATCTGATCATGAGTTAAAGCTTCACTCAGTGTTTTTGTTGATGACACTCTGACCTCGTGCAGAAGGCGGGAATCAAAGAAGTGTCTTGTTGTGTAAAAATGAAGGTCCGTTGTATTTTTTGCAGAGCTTGCATGTTGCATGACTCACGACCAACTCGTGACTTCCTGGTGTTCACATGAAAACCTTAAATGCTCCCGTATCTCTGATTGAGACACGTCCTTCTACCCAGCCCCCTAGTGGCTTCTGTTTGTACTGCACAGAGGCGAGGTCTGACGAAACTGCGGTCTTGCATTTGCAACGGAATCGATTCTGCAACGTGCATCCATGCTCGTTTTGGAGAGGAGAACATGACGATGTTAACACGTGTGCAAGGTTTAGGAAGATTTGCATGAATGAATACTGATGGAAATAAAGAGATCAACACACGCATGGGTGGAGGGATGGAGGGATGAGGGATGGAGGGATGGAGGGATGGAGGCATGGAGGGATGGAGGGATGGAGGTCGAAGCGGGAGGATAGACAGGACCATGTCTGTGCCATTTGTCCTCCGTTGTCGTCACACATGCTCACGTGTTGGACGGTGACGTTCAGATGTTTGTCTCTCTCCTGTGATTGGATGTGAAACCTGCAGCGTGTGGCTCAGATGAAACCCTCAGTCCTCCCTCGTTCTCTCAGTGTTTGTATCTGGGTCATAACTTCGTCATATTCACGTCTAGAGAGCTAGAAACCGTCCTGTTCCTCTCAGTGGACCTTCAGTCTGACTGAAGCAGAGAGGAATGCTCTGCTCTGTCTCTGGATCAGACTCTGGAGGAAGGTTTCGGCGTACGGATCAGAAGTTTGTTTGAAACTCTGACCAAGTCTGAAAGTTTGAGAACATGTCAGGGTGGATGAGGAGTTTAGAAGTGCAGGAGAGTCAAACACCTCAGTGTGTGTGTGTGTGTGTGTGTGTGTGTGTGTGTGTGTGTGTGTGTGTGTGTGTGTGTGTGTGTGTGTGTGTGTGTGTGTGTGTGTGTGTGTGTGTGTGTGTGTGTGTGTGTGTGTGTGTGTGTGCGTGCGTGCGTGCCAGCTGTGTTTCTTCTCTCCTCCTGGACGGACAGAACGTCATGTTGTTCCCTCTGTTTGTGCAGCTGAACCTCAGAGCTGATGAAGGTTTTAGAATCTGCTGAGTTTTACATGTCTTCTTCTTCTTCTTCTTCTTCTTCTTCTTCTTCTTCTTCTTCTTCTTCTTCTTCTTCTTCTTCTTCTTCTTCTTCTTCTTCTCTTCTCTTCTTCTCTTCTCTTCTTCTTCTTCTTCTTCTTCTTCTTCTTCTTCTTATCCTCCTCCTCCTCCTTCTTCTTCTTCTTATCCTCCTCCTCCACCTCCACCACCTCCTCCTCCTCCACCTCCTCCTCTCCTCCTCCTCCTCCTCCTCCTCCTCTTCTTCTTCTTCTTCTTCTTCTTTCTCCTCTTCTTCTTCTTCTTCTTTCTCCTCTTCTTCTTCTTCTTCTTCCTCCTCCTCTTCTTCTTCCTTCTCCTCCTCTTCTTCTTCTTCTTCCTCCTCTTCTTCTTCTTCTTCTTCCTCCTCTTCCGCTTCTGCTTCTTCTTCTTCTTCTTCTTCTTCTTCTTTCTCCTCTTCTTCTTCTTCTTCTTCCTCCTCCTCCTCTTCTTCTTCTTCTTCTTCCTCCTCCTCCTCCTCTTCTTCTTCTTCTTCTTCGGTGGTTTAAAGGTCTACATTTCAGTGACTCACCGTTGGCCCTGAGCCACTCTTTAATTCCTTAATCTGTGCGCTCGTCCTCCTGGGCTTCCCTCCAATAATCCCTCCCTTCTTCATGGTCCCACCAAGTCCACCAGTCTGGTCCAGGCTGGTCCTGGTTTCTGGTTTCATCAGCATCGGTCCTGATCCCATCCTGAACTCAGTGACCGACATTACATCACGGCAGGATGACGAGCGCTTCATCGGGACGGAGCTTTGTTTCCAGAATCTGTTTTCATTAAAGGAGCAGTTCAACATTTCTTCTGTCTGTCCTGCAGACAGAGTTAGCTTAGCATCAGAGCCTGAGCGTCCCTCCTGTGTTTAGTGTTTCATGTAATGATCCTCCGCTCTGCAGGCCGCGCTCTCACTCTGGCCTCCATTCATCCCCTCTCACGTTTCCTCCTTGGACACATTTTTCCCAGATATAAATACAATAAGTAATGACACCTCACAGGAAGCGGTATTGTTAGAGTGAAGGCGTTTCCTCTGAAACAGGAGGTGGAACATGTGAGGTCATGTGTTGACCTGTAAGAGAACGAGGAGGGAGCAGCAGCAGCAGCAGCGCCTCGAACCAGAGGAGTTCCTCACGTTAACCTCTGAGTCTCTCCCTCCGTCCCTCTGTCAGTCTGAAGAGCCTGTTACCTGCAGGAACACAGCAGACTTTATTTACCTCTCACCCACGCAGGGTTTCGTCTCCTGGGACCAACCCGAGGCCGACACCTGATCCCTCAGGTGTAACCTGAAGCTGTGAGGCCTGGCTCTGTGCTCAGCGCTCACACCATCAGACCATCATCACATCATTTATTCATGAGGAGACAAAATCAGGCTTTAGAGACGTCTCAGGAGCTGACCCTGTCCTGAAGAGTCACTATGATTCACACGACAACGAGCTGTGATCCTTTATCTTCTGCTTTGTTCTCTTCTGATTGGATGTTTCTGATCGTTCACTAAATCAACATCACGCTGTGATGAAGAGGAAACTACAGACTGAGACTGAAACCAGAGTTCACTGAGGGAACAAAGCAACTGAGGAGGAGGAGGAACATTTACTACAGACTGATATACAATCAGAGGAGGCGCCCCCTGCTGGACGTTACACTTAGAATGAGATCAAAGCAATAGAATGAGATCGAAGCAGTAGAATGAGACCAAAGCAATTGAATGAGATCGAAGCAGTAGAATGAGATCAAAGCAATAGAATGAGATCAAAGCAATAGAACGAGATCAAAGCAATAGAATGAGATCAAAGCAATAGAACGAGATCAAAGCAATAGAATGAGATCAAAGCAATAGAACGAGATCAAAGCAATAGAATGAGATCAAAGCAATAGAACGAGATCAAAGCAATAGAATGAGATCAAAGCAATAGAACGAGATCAAAGCAATAGAATGAGATCACTGCAATAGAGAGGTAGAGTCAGTAGAAGATCCTGGTGACAGGTGTTCTGGATGAGGCCTTTTTGTGTTCCTGGGGCCTTTGTATTCAGAGTCAGCGCTTGTGTGTGTGTGTGTGTGTGTGTGTGTGTGTGTGTGTGTGTGTGTGTGTGTGTGTGTGTTTTGTCCACAAACACAGAGGTGTGTGTTGCCCTGCAGGGATGTTGTGTTTGTGGACAGCAACGCCTCTAATGTTAAAGGTTGAGGTTGAAACCTGATACTTGAGCTGGGGACTAGTACAATAACACACACACACACACACACACACACACACACACACACACACACACACAGAGGCCTTATTTGTAGGATGAATCTGCAGGCTGATGTAGCCTTGATGGAAACGTTTACTGAGGGTGTGTGTGTGTTCAGGTAGTGATGTAAATTGTCGTATGAACACGTATGCTGACAGGTGTGTGTGTGTGTGTGTGTGTGTGTGTGTGTGTGTGTGTGTGTGTGTGTGTGTGTGTGTGTGTGTCATGTAAACTCCACATGCTTCAGAGGGTGATGAGTTCAGTCTTTCACTCTCTGATGTGAGATATAAACTCTGAGCAGCTGAACCTGAGCTCAGTGTGAGAGTGTGCCGGTCCGATCCCTCCTCCATCTGCAGCTTCTCTCTGAGAGCTTTTGTCTGAGTTTCTCTGAGTGTCCCCCAGCTTTAGAGGGCCCACACCCTCACAGATCATTTTACACTCCGTTACAGAGAAGCTGTGACGTCCTCATGTCTTCTGTCAAACCTCCTCCTGCAGAGAAATATCACATTCAGACACGCATACACGTCTATGATTCAGCTCCAGGCTCAGAGTTTACCTCCACAGCTGCAGCATCAGGACTACAGAGTCCTCTATGAATACCAACCCAGCAGCTCTGTGAGAGGGCTGCTTCTGATTTACAAATCCAGAACATAGAGGGTGAAACATGGTGGTGCAACCCTTTACCCATGATGTGATGGGAAAGCTTCTGAATGTGCTCTCAGCCTGAAGGAGGCGCTCTGCTCTGCGAGTGAGGACACGGCCTGGTGGTCAAACAAAGCTGAGATAGACAGCAGCACTCAGAGATAACTGTCTCACTGGATCTATTGCAACACCTACATGAGGGGCCGTTACGTAATGCATAGATAAACAGTCACAGTAACTGTCAGTTGATAAAACAAACATCACTTTCAGCCTACAGGGCGAAAGCTTTGTTAGCTTTACCAGCAACAAACAACTGTTGATCTGTTGATCAATGATCTGTTTATTTACTCTGAAACGAGGACAGGCAGGAAGTTTAGATCTTAAATGATGATATAGAAGAAATATATGAAGCATTTATGAAGCTAGATGCAGGTATTTTTCTTTAGACTGATTTATTTTAGACATTTCTTTTTTAAGGTGAAGTTGTACATTTAGTACTTTTTTTTTTTTTTTATTACCCAAAATTATAATACAGCAACACAACTCTGACTGGACAAGGTCAGAGCAAACAAACAAATACAAACAAATAAACATGTGATAACCTACAACAGGACAAGACTTGGGAGCAAGGGGTGGAGTGTAAATATTGTTCAGTGTATAGATAAAGAGAAAGAAAAGTGAAGGAAAAATAAAAACATAAAATGTATACATTCATGTTCATTCAACAATGACCTAGTAGGGGCCGCCACTCCACCAATCGGGACAGAGGATTGAAGAGTAGCTCTGATTGGTCCGTGATAACGGGAACGAAGGGGGATAATAACTTGATACAAAGGCATTAAAAAACACAGAGATTTAGCCATAATCTCAAATTACTTCACTTACTGATGAGTACCCATGATGGGTATTCTGACTTTTTTCCAAACCCAGCAGAAAAAAAGAATCGTTTTTTTAACCCAATCCTCCCAACTGCACCTTTAAAGTCATTGACTGTATATAATGAAGGACGACACATCACCACCTCCTCCTGTTGTGCATAAATGAAGCCAAAATACCCCCTTTCTCTCACTTTTTCTCCTCTGCTCTCATTGGTCAACACAGCTGTCAATCAACACCCCTTTTTCTTGGAATTCTGCCGTGTCATCAAAGACAGAGTTCTAGAATTCTGCCGTGTCATTTAAGACAGAGTTCTAGAATTCTGCCGTGTCATCAAAGACAGAGTTCTAGAATTCTGCCGTGTCATCAAAGACAGAGTTCTAGAATTCTGCCGTGTCATCAAAGACAGTTCTAGAATTCTGCCGTGTCATCAAAGACAGTTCTAGAATTCTGCTGTGTCATCAAAGACAGTTCTAGAATTCTGCCGTGTCATCAAAGACAGAGTTCTAGAATTCTGCCGTGTCATCAAAGACAGTTCTAGAATTCTGCCGTGTCATCAAAGACAGAGTTCTAGAATTCTGCCGTGTCATCAAAGATAGTTCTAGAATTCTGCCGTGTCATCAAAGACAGAGTTCTAGAATTCTGCCGTGTCATCAAAGACAGAGTTCTAGAATTCTGCCTTTGATCTCAGTATTCTGAGAGAAACGTCAACATTCTGAAGAACAGATCTAAAAAAGACATTTCAGAAGCCCCTCCCCTTTTTTTTATATCATCAATAATAAATCAGAGTGAACAGAAACATGAACACTGAGACATGGATCAGCTGTGATGACAGAAACCATGTTTGGCAAACATTTATTTGACCTGTGTTTGATTCTACACTTTGACCCATGTCCCATCAGTTAACATGGAGGAGGCGGGGCTTATCTGAGCCTGTATAGCAGAGTGCTAATGATGCTCCTGTGTGTGTGTGTGTGTGTGTGTGTGTGTGTAGGTTACGACTTCGCGGAGGTCCTGCGGTGGTTCGGGGAGCGGGTGGACCGGATCATTCTGCTGTTCGACGCTCACAAACTCGATATATCCGACGAGTTCTCGGAGGCCATCAAAGCCTTCAAAGGACAAGACGACAAGATCCGGGTCGTCCTCAACAAGGCCGACCAGGTGAGACCGGTTCAGCAGCACACACCTGCATCATCGCAGTCAGGGAGGTCCATTAACCCCTTCCTCTCTGTCACCTGTGCTCTCAGGTGGACACGCAGCAGCTGATGAGGGTGTACGGCGCCCTCATGTGGTCACTGGGGAAGGTGATCAACACTCCAGAGGTGGTGAGGGTCTACCTGGGATCGTTCTGGGCCAAACCTCTGCAGAACACGGAGAACAGGTGAGTGTTACTCACATTCCTCAACCGGTCAGGACGGCGTCCGTGCTTCACTCACTCTGTGATTGGCTCTCCTCAGGCGTCTGTTTGAGGCGGAGTCTCAGGACCTCTTCAGGGACATCCAGAGTCTCCCGAGGAACGCGGCGCTCCGTAAACTCAACGACCTCATCAAGAGAGCGCGGCTCGCCAAGGTGAGACAGGAAATGACACGTTATGTTTGGAGTTGAGCGCATGACCTCGTGGTTTTAACCTCTCTGGAATTCTGGGAATATTCTGGGATGTTTGGTTGTGTTTCTCCGGGCGTGAAGAGTCAGGAAATTTAAGAGAAACATTTTGAAAGAGTGTTTCAGACGGATCAGTTTCATCTATGAGTTCTGGATGCCTTTAGCCTAGCTTAGCATTAAGACTTGGAGTCAATGGAAACTATTAGCATCATTAAATCTGGATCAGGCGCTCCCAGCCCACAGCTCAGGGAGGGTCTCGTTGTTGAAGACACTCAACACTTCCACATTTAAGTGAAATGAAAATGAGCTGCTGGAGTTTTATTTTGAAAGGGACAGTGTACATTCACAGTGAAGTTTTGTTTCCTGAGAACCAGAAAGCAGAAGTGAGACTAAATTTAACGATGAAGTGGATCCTTTTTTAGATCCTGAGCATCACTGAGCAGCAGGAACCTTGAAGGAGGGGAACTTCCTGTGAGGCTTGTGTGAAAGCTGGAGGTTCTCCATCAGGCTGGAGGTCACTAGTGTGTTTGAAGTTTACAGGGCAGTGTTGTTTGTTTCCTGAGGAGGACGACTTCCTGACTCCTTCATGTTTCACACAAACACCAGACTGATGCTTGTTTTCAGTTTACCTCACCTCGCAGAGAGGAACACCAATGTTCCTAAATCTGGGCTTTATTTTGGTATATTTCTGGGTTTAAATGATGAATAGGTTGAAACATCTTGAGTAGAATTATAACTGTCATGACTTCCTCACTCTGTAGACCAGCCTGAGACCAACACTAATGTTTTTACCACAGTGTCAACAGGCAGAGGGGGAATGAGACGGACTACTTTCTGTGTGATTTGATATGATGTGTGATCAGGTTGTTCTTAGTGTCGCTTTTCTTGTTGAGAATCCCATTCTGTTGTTCTTTGGCTTAAATCAATCGGAAGCATTCCATTCTACTCTCTTTGATGTGTTCCATTCTACTCTCTTTGATGTGTTCCATTCTATTCTCTTTGATGTGTTCCATTCTACTCTCTTTGATCTGTTCCATTCTACTCTCTTTGATCTGTTCCATTCTACTCTCTTTGATGTGTTCCATTCTACTCTCTTTGATGTGTTCCATTCTACTCTCTTTGATGTGTTCCATTCTATTCTCTTTGATCTGTTCCATTCTACTCTCTTTGATCTGTTCCATTCTACTCTCTTTGATGTGTTCCATTCTACTCTCTTTGATGTGTTCCATTCTACTCTCTTTGATGTGTTCCATTCTATTCTCTTTGATGTGTTCCATTCCATTCCAACGTTTGCATCCTTCTCAGCCTGTTTCCCTGCTGCAGGCTGAATAAATCTCATGTTAATCTGATTAAAACTTAGGTTTTCAGCTGTTTAAGCAGATTTCTTCACTTCCCTGTGAAGTTGTTAAAACTTTCCTCATCAGATATCATCATGAAGATGTTTTTACCAGATTTTCCCTGAGTGAGGTCAGCACCAAAGATGTAGAGTAATCTGAAAACAGGATCTGTATGTGCCGATAAGTGAGAGATAAAGACGATCAGATCATTAAAGTGACAGTTATTGATCAGCAGAGGTTTAATGCTCATGATGGCAGACTTATGTTTACTGGAGTGGACAGGAATCTGCCAACTCTCTCTCTCTCTCTCTCTCTCTCTCTCACACACACACACACACACACACACACACACACACACACACACACACACACACACACCTGGTCATGTGGTATTACCCAGCATTCCTAGCTGAGCGACCTTTAGTGACCTCTAAAGTCTCAGCTTCTCAGTTTAATCCTGGATAGTTTGACAGAAACACACTTTGAAACTCTGATTATTGATTATTAATGTGAATGATTTCTGTAAGTTTGAGCTGAACGACCCCCCATCTGTTACAGAGGTTCTTCTCCTCCTCCTCCTCCTCTTCCTCAGCGCTGATGAATGACTCTAATGGACTCAGAAATACACTGACCTCACTCCCTCCTTTGTGCCCCCTTCCTCCCTTCCTTCCTTCCACCTCCCGTAATGTGTTGGGTGTGTATGAAGGATTGACGTCTCTCTGCCCTCCTGCATACCTCCCTCCTCCTCCTCCTCCTCCTCCTCCTCCTCCTCCTCCTCCTCCTCCTCCTCCTCCTCCTCTTCATCTTCATCTTCATCCCTCTGCTGAGGTGTAGTTCATCCCCTGACCCGGCGCCGCTCAGTCTCGTTTGACTTTAACGTGTTTTAATAAAAACAAAGAACACTCAGACGTATCATCCATCATACGTTCTGTTTTTATAACGCCGGCTCAAACTCAAACTGAGGACAGCTTAAAGACAAGGTTCAGATTTAGTTCTGTTATATACAGAGAGACAACACTGATCCTCCACGAGACAGAAAAACTCAAACAGGACCAGACACAAGGAGACAAAGACACAGAGAGAGAGAGACTGAAAGAGTTTAAGTTTATTTGATTTATAGAGAAGGAAGGAAAGAAAGAAACGACAGAGAGAGACAGGGGGACAGAAAGATAGAAAGATAGTAAGACAGAGGGACAACCAAGTATAGAGACAGACGGAGACAGAAAGACAAGAATATGAAGACAACGTCTTGAAAGCACAGGAGACAGATGGACAGACAGACAGACAGACAAGGGGAGGGTGAGACATACAGGACATGTTGGAGACAGACGGAGAGACTGAGAGACAGACAGACGGGTGGACGAGAAAACAGGGATGGACAAAGAGACAGAGACACAGATCAAAAACAGGGACACAAGAAGGACATAAGTAAGAACGACAGACAGAAAGACAGACAGACAGACAGACAGACAGACAGACAGACAGACAGACAGACAGACAGACAGACAGACAGAGAGAGACACAGGCAGAGACAAAGACAGAGACAAAGACAGAGAGACAGATAGTAACAAAGCCATCTTCTAAAGGTAGTTAAAATGATCTTAAATAACTGATGACATCTCTGTTGATGATGATGATGATGATGATGATGATGATGATGATGATGATGAAGATATGAGTCTGACTGACAGGAACATATTTATCTGTGATGTTCTAACAGGCAGAGATCCTGAGAACATAAACACTGGTCTGTCCTCTCCCTGTTTGTCCTCCGTCTCTGTGAGCGGTCGGTGTGCTCAGAGGGTTTCCTGTTTCAGTCGCCATCGAGGAAACGTTACGTAAACACTGATGTTGTTGAACGCCGCTCAGCCGAGGTCTGACTGCAGGGGGGCTCAGAGAGTGTGTGTGTGTGTGTGTGTGTGTGTATGTGTGTGTGTGTGTGTGTGTGTGTGTGTGTGTGTGTGACCTTTAATCAGTGCTGTAGTAAAGAAGGTGAACTCTCGTTGCTGATGTATTTAACTTGACTCTTGAGGTGTGTTTCCATGCCTCCAGTGTAAACCTTGTTGTCCATCCCCTGCAGGTGCACGCTTACATCATCAGCCACCTGAAGAAGGAGATGCCGTCTCTGTTCGGCCGGGAGAAGAAGAAGGAGGAGCTGATCATCCGGCTGCCGGAGATCTACACCACCCTGCAGAGAGAGCACCACATCAGCCCGGGAGACTTCCCCAACGTCACCAAGATGCAGGTACGGACGCACGCACTGACATCATCACTGTCTCCCATGATTGAGACGTTAGAACATGAAATCACGCCGACCTGCGTCACGTTTGTCCTCGTGAAGCGGCGTCTGAGAACAAGCTGTGATTAAAGACGACAGTAAACACATCTCTGAAGGTTCACTGATGTCAGAGAGTTTTTCAAAAAGGTGACTGAACTCTGTCACGACCCAAAACATGCTGCAGCTGCTCTGAGAGGCCTGCAGAGATGAGGCTCTGCAGGTGTGTGTGTGCGTGTGTGTGTGTGTGTGTGTGTGTGTGTGTGTGTGTGTGTGTGTGTGTGTGTGTGTGTGTGTGTGTGAGTGTGTTCCCCAGCTACGCCAGTATTTATTGGAGTTTTGACGAGAGGAGGATGTTTGAGATTTTTGTGTTCCCCGGTGAGATCTTCACTCTGAGGACTCACACACACACACACATAGTGTTCCTGTTCAGAGGTCAGAGGTCACAGGAGACACTGAGTCCAGCTGCAGAGAGAGGGTCGACTCAGATCTGATCACATGATCACTCACGTCTCAGCCAATCAGGTTCATTAATGAACATTAAGATCAGTTTAGGGTGCTGGTCTTTGGTTTTTGTCGCCTCCTGTTGGTCACACATGGGAACTACAACAAGGACAAACTGTCAACACTACTTTGGATTTATTGAAGGAATCAATCAATCTTTATTTGTATCGCGCCAAATCACAACAGATGTTATCTCAAGACGCTTTTACAAACAGAGCAGGTCTAGACCACTCTATGTCAAACTATGAACAGAGACCCAACACCAAGACAGGATCAGACTCAGTCTGACCCCACCTTAATCCACCATGAGACTCATGTTAGACACACATCTGCTGAGACCGTGTTGGAGAGAGGGATAGAGGGAGGTGAAGAGAGAGAGATAGGGAGCGGTGATAGTGATGAGACGAGTAGTAGAAGCTGTTGCTGCTGGAGTCTGGTACGTCCACAGCAGGAGGACGTCTACGAGACAAGGGAGCTCAGGGACTCCAGAAAGGTCTAAGAAAAGAGAAAAGAGAGGGAGACCAGAAGAAAGGAAAAGAGGAGAATAAATGGTGAAGGAATTATGGAAGGAAAGGACGGGATGAGAAAAAGAGACATGAAGGATGAAGAAACATGGAAAGAACAAAGAGAGAAAGAAAGGAATAAAGAAAGAAAGAAAGGAAGAAAGAAAGAAAGAAAGAAAGAAAGAAAGAATGAAAGAAAGAAAGAAAGAAAGAAAGAAAGAAAGGATGAATAACAGACCCCAAAAAAGGAATCTACAGCAGAGCACCAGAGGAACCTACGAGACAAGGGAGCTCAGGGACTCCAGAAAGGTCTATGGTTAGTAACTTTAATGGGGCAGAGAGTGGAGAGAGAGGGAAAGACAGGATCCCAGTGTGTCAGTCTAAGCCCATAGCAGCATAACTAAGACCTGGTCCAAGCCTGATCCAGCTCTAACTATAGCGTTGGTGTGCAGCAGAGAGCAACATTTGAAGCTCTGATTGAAACCAGCTGACAGTTTCAGAAACAAAGAACTCTTCAGCTCGCTCTCTTTGGATCCTGGAGATCCTGGAGGAATATCTGAGCTTTGGAATGAAGTCGTCCAGAACCTTTGTTGTGTTTGGATCGAGGATGAAACGACTGAGACAGACTGAGACAGACTGAGACAGACTGAGACAGACTGAGACAGACTGAGCTGAGACTGAGACAGACTGAGACAGACTGAGACAGACTGAGACAGACTGAGACAGACTGAGACAGACTGAGCTGAGACTGAGACAGACTGAGACAGACTGAGACAGACTGAGACAGACTGAGACAGACTGAGACAGACTGAGCTGAGACTGATGGTGTTTTTGTTTCTTGTTGTATTTTTGTTGTTTTAGTTCGTCCTTCAGGTCCAGGGAGGTAAATGAATATTGATCATGATGATGTGGGTGAACTTTGTTAGAGTCAGTCCTCCTCCTTCTTCTTCATGCCTCTGTCTCTGAGTGAAGACAAATTCAACATCACACGTTTACAATCCATCCAAAATTCCCCTAAGGGACTCAGTTTTTCAGACTCACCTCAGACCTGGTTCTGGTTTCATTAAAGTCTCAGTAAGTCTTAAAATGATGTCATCATACCCCGTGCATGTCTCTGTAACGGTCTCCGTGTCTCCCCCTGCAGGACATGCTGCAGCACTACGACTTCAGCAAGTTCCCGTCTCTGAAGATGAAGCTGATCGAGTCGGTGGATAAGATGTTGGCCACAAAGATCGCCGTCCTGATGACGATGATCAGAGAGGAGGAGTCCAAGGCGCCCCCGGCGATGGTGTCCGGCGGCGCCTTCGAGGGCTCCCAGGACGGGCCCTTCGGTCGGGGCTACGGCGAGGGAATCAGCGCCGGGGCCGACGCCGAGGACTGGATCGTCAGCCGCGAGAAACACCGCTACGACGAGATCTTCTACATGCTGATGCCCGTCAACGGGAAGATCACCGGCGTCAACGCCAAGAAGGAGATGATGAACTCGCGGCTCCCCAACACCGTCCTCGGGAAGATCTGGAAGCTGGCGGACTGCGACAAAGACGGCATGCTGGACGACGAGGAGTTCGCGCTCGCGCAGCACCTCATCAAGATCAAACTGGAGGGGTACGAGCTCCCCACCGAGCTCCCCGAGCACCTGGTCCCCCCGGCCCACCGCAAAGACCCCACCGCCGAGACCCTGTACAACCACAGCGAGGACTAGAGCGCCCGCTGGGGGGGAGGGGGGGCGCTGCACAGACCGCCTGAGCTTTCTGCTGCAGGCGTTCAGACTAACACGAGAACCAATCAGCTGCAGGACGTCGAACTACAAGAGGAGCTCGCCGTCACTGATCTCCAACCATCGCTCACTCCACTCGTCTACGCATCAGGACAGCAGGATGTAGAGCGAGCTGACTGAAGGGAAGAAACTACGCTTTTATTTTTATATACACCTTTATTTTACCTAACGCAGCTGAGCTCAAATCACCAAAGAAGAAGAAGAAGACCATTCAGCTTCTCCTTTCACTGCCTTGATCCTGAGAGAGGACGGCGTGTCAGATAAGACATGTTGATATTTAACCAGCTTCCTGCCTTAATGTCTCTAATCCTGTGTCTCTGATTATTAATGAGGACATGTGAACACTGCAGATAGAAACTGAAAGCCTTACGATGCTGACTCGCTGTATGACGCTTGCTTTTGTCCCTCAGATTGTTGTTGCTCTACCTCTGCTACCATCGCTCACTTATATTCAATCAATCTTTATTTAAAAGCACCAAATCACAACAAACATTCTCATGAGACTCCAAACAGAGCAGGTCTGAACCTCTCATCTATGTTCTATCATCAACAAAGACCCAACATCAAGACCAGGATCAGATCCAGTCCCATCTTCCAGACAGGACTCAGTCTGATCTCATCTTAATCCACCATGAGCAGAGCACTTTGCAGCATTTAGCAAGTTACAGTGGCAAGGACAAACTTCCTTTAACAGGCAGAAACCTCCAGCAGGACCAGACTCATGTTAGACAGACTTCCTTTAACAAGCAGAAACCTCCAGCAGGACCAGACTCATGTTAGACAGACTTCCTTAAACAGGCACAAACCCTCCAGCAGGACCAGACTCATGTTAGACAGACTTCCTTTAACAGGCAGAAACCCTCCAGCAGGACCAGTCTCATGTTAGAAAGACTTCCTTTAACAGGCAGAACCCCTCCAGCAGGACCAAACTCATGTTAGACAGACTTCCTTTAACAGGCAGAAACCTCCAGCAGGACCAGACTCATGTTAGACAGACTTCCTTAAACAGGCAGAAACCTCCAGCAGGACCAGACTCATGTTAGACAGACTTCCTTAAACAGGCAGAAACCTCCAGCAGGACCAAACTCATGTTAGACAGACTTCCTTAAACAGGCAGAAACCTCCAGCAGGACCAGACTCATGTTAGACAGACTTCCTTAAACAGGCAGAAACCTCCAGCAGGACCAGACTCATGTTAGACAGACTTCCTTAAACAGGCAGAAACCTCCAGCAGGACCAGACTCATGTTAGACAGACTTCCTTAAACAGGCACAAACCCTCCAGCAGGACCAGACTCATGTTAGACAGACTTCCTTAAACAGGCAGAAACCCTCCAGCAGGACCAGACTCATGTTAGAAAGACTTCCTTAAACAGGCACAAACCCTCCAGCAGGACCAGACTCATGTTAGACAGACTTCCTTTAACAGGCAGAGACCTCCAGCAGGACCAGACTCATGTTAGACAGACTTCCTTAAACAGGCAGAACCCTCCAGCAGGACCAGACTAATGTTAGACAGACTTCCTTAAACAGGCAGAAACCTCCAGCAGGACCAGACTCATGTTAGACAGACTTCCTTTAACAGGCAGAGACCTCCAGCAGGACCAGACTCACGTTAGACAGACTTCCTTAAACAGGCAGAAACCTCCAGCAGGACCAGACTCATGTTAGACAGACTTCCTTTAACAGGCAGAAACCTCCAGCAGGACCAGACTCATGTTAGACAGACTTCCTTTAACAAGCAGAAACCTCCAGCAGGACCAGACTCATGTTAGACAGACTTCCTTTAACAGGCAGAAACCCTCCAGCAGGACCAGACTCATGTTAGAAAGACTTCCTTTAACAGGCAGAACCCCTCCAGCAGGACCAGACTCATGTTAGACAGACTTCCTTTAACAGGCAGAACCCCTCCAGCAGGACCAAACACATGTTAGACAGACTTCCTTTAACAGGCAGAGACCTCCAGCAGGACCAGACTCATGTTAGACAGACTTCCTTAAACAGGCAGAAACCTCCAGCAGGACCAGACTCATGTTAAACACACATCTGCTGAGACCATGTTGGAGAGAGGGATAGAGGGAGATGAAGAGAGAGAGAGAGACAAGTAGGATGTCTGTTGCAATGATGAAGAGGAACCTACGGGACAAGGGAGCTCAGGGACTCCCAGAAAGATCTATGGTTAGTAACTTTATTCTGATAAGTTCAAGTTAAAGATAGAATAAAGAACTGATCCATGCAGTGGTAGGTAGACCAACAACTCCTGGGTCCTTTGAATTAAAGAGTCTACTGGAGCAGTTTGAGACTCTTTGTACTTACACTATGAGATATTTAAATGAATCAAATAGAGCAAATGTTAAAAAATACAAGAATTACCCTTCAAATCATCCACATGTCTAAGTATGTACAGAAAGTGTCTTTATTTACTTTCATAAAGCCAATATTTTATTTTATTATATTCATTTTTAAAGATGTCAAAAGACACAAAAACACAGCTTTCATTCTGTTTATTTTAAAAAAGGAAAATCTTCTTTTTCCTTTAAGATATTTGAATATTTCTCCTGAGGTGTTCTCTGAGGTAACAGGTGTTCATGCTCAGGTTAGAACAACACAAACACATCCGTCTTAATCTCCAGATAAGGAAGAAGTTAGATCATCTGCAGACGTAGCTTTAAACGCTCAGGAGGCGGAGCAGTGAGAGGTCAGAGGTCAGAGGTCAGAGTCTGTCCTGTTTGAACAGTCAGGAGGAGATGACGGTGGAAATGACCGCTCGCTCTGTGTTAACGCGTCCTCTGGGATGGGCGACGTCCTGAAAGGTGTTTTAAAGGACGGTCAGTCCGCTGGCTTCGGTTTCCTCACATTGTAAACAGCAGCAGAGAGGAGGAGAGCCGCTGACCTCTGACCTCTCTGCTGCTGACTGCACACTTTCCTCTATGGAAGCTTCTTTGTTTTTTTATTCATGGAGCTTGAAACCGACTCAAAGGAGAACATGTCAGAGTGAGAGGATTTATCTGAACATTATAATAGTTTAGGACCCTTTAAGACCTAAAGAGACTCAGTTTGAAGAGTGTTCATCTTTTTATTATCCAGTGAAAAATTCACTGCTTCAGTTTTTATTTCTTCAACACATTTTCAGACGTTAAGACGTTAGCTGTTAGCTTGCTGCAGGAGCTAGCATGAAACCAGCTGTTCTGTTTTTCTTCATATTTTTTAATTTTCCCCTTTATTTTCTTTTTTTATGAGTCTTTAAAATAATTCTAACTCATGCACTCACAGCTTTAATGACATAACTTTCATTTCATCACCAAAGATGCTAACGCTAACATTAGCTTCTGAAGATATTCAGCTTCGTTTGCACGTCTCCTCCGTCAGTGCCTGTTTCATTTCAGCTCTTTAAAGTCGAGGAGTTTCTTTAAGGTTGAGTTCGCTTTAAGACGTTCACTGTAGTGCCTTTTTTCGGTTTAATGCTCCTCCGTCGGTCGTGTTTTTGACGCCCTCTGTTCCTATGACGGGACAGTTCTTGTGCTCGAGGACTCAGCAGCTGGGCGGCTTTCTGCTCAGTGCCTTTAAAACTGCAGATCTAAAAATCCAACAGAAGCTCTCCTGCTCAAAGTGTCTGTATTTCATCCTGTAATTAAAGTCGTCTTTATGTGTGACTTAACGATCATGAATTCATTTATAATCGTGCGTTAGGTTGAGGAACCTGGGCAGGGTGGGAAATCTAAGCTTTTAACATGTCCTGTGTAAAAAGGCTCCTCTCAGTCAGTCTGTACATTCAATGAAAGTTTAATGAAATCTACATTTATCTTTATCTGAATGTTAAAGTTTTTATTTTTTGATTTGATGTATTTTATATTCCTGTTTCGACGTGTTACCGCTCATCAGGCTGTTACTCTTTTTTCTGTCCTGTCATCAGAGGTGGAGACTAATAAAGTTTATTCAATATACAGAGTGTGCTCTACATGTTCATACTTCCTCTGCATCCCAGAGCGCTGGATGAATATTCTCTCTGTCCTCGGTCAAAGCAGGAGGAGCTTTGGATGTCACGCAGCATCCTAGAGCTCTAGAGGGAAGAGGATCGAGAGGAGAGGAGGAGAATCTGAGGAAGGAGGATCCATATCGAATATCCCTCACTAACTTTTAATGACAGAGTAAAGATGAATAACAGCAGTCACTAAGGGAGGCCCTGAAACACCAGAGTGGGGCGGCTGGTCTTGAGCAAGACACTGAACCCCAAATTGCTCCCTCTGTTGTTCAGAGGTGTGTGAATGTGAACAAATGAGATTAGCTTACACTGATGGTCCCTTACTGTAGCAGCCTCTACCATCAGTGAGTGAATGAGTATGAATGGGTGAATGTGACGAGTAGTGTAAAAGCGCTGAGTGGTCAGAAAGACTAGAAAAGCGCTATATAAGTACAAGTCCATTTACCTTTTACCATTTATATGTTGGTTTCTAAACAATGTGACACACAGAGGATAGGAAGTCTTGTCTTCTTTCAAACATGTTCCTTCTTCATGCATCTCTGCTGCTGGGGTGAAGATACAGGTGCAATGCATGGATGCACCGAGGTTTAGATCCTTTTTCATCCTCCTGAATCATGTCCACCAAAGCTTCTCGCCTCTTGTAAGCTGGTTGGACTTTGACAAATGTGCAGCGATGGCATAAAGATGTTTTCAGGAAGGGATGATAATCTTAAATGTGAAGTTTGAGGCAGTTTGGACCTTGTGTGTTCATGTTGCAATAACTTCCTGAAAAACATCAGATGTCAAATCTAACGAACCGCTGAAGCCACGCCCATTTAACTTGATGAGCTGTTCGGCCACGCCCCTTTCTTTCTGTACAGAAGCTTCTGGATGTTTTGTTTGTCCAGGTGTCTCCTACCTGTTCAGTAGAGATGAGGGGGATTTGATTATCACCTTTATTAATAGAGGGGAGGACGGTGGATAGGACAGGAAACCAGGAGAGAGAGTGGGGGAACTTAAACGTGTTAAAAAAGTCACGCTTCACAAACACGACTCTCTTTAAAAATAAAAACAGGAACTACTTTCTGCTGCAGAAAGTAGTTCCAGTGAAAACGGCCTCCAGTGAATTTGTTACATAACATCCTGTTCTCCTCAGAGCTGCAGTCAGGTGGTGCTGGCAGGACAGAGGATGGACATGTGTCATTACACTGCTGACAGGAAACACACACACACACACACACACACACACACACGCACGCACACACACACGCGCGCGCACACACGCACACTTCTCTGTGTTTTGATTGTTTCTTGAACGGTTTCCTCCTTCCTCTCCTGCAGCTTTGTTTTCACTCGTATATATCCTTCCTGTGAAAATAAATATTGAATTCATTATTTAACATCGTCTCTCTGACCTGACATGTTTTATTAGAATGATCCAACCTGAGGGAACGCTGCAGACTCTAAAACTTACTCATTAAATCAGGAAATATTTCATTCTTCTTCTTTTTTCAAATTTTCTTTATTCTTTCTTTCTCTCTTTCTTTTTTCCTTATTTCATTCTTTTATTCAATATTCTTTTTTTCCCTTTCTTTTTTATTTCTTTCATTCTTTTATTTGTTCTTTTTTTCTTCCTTTTTTTTCTTTCTTTCATTTTTTATTATTTATTTTTTTAGATTTTCCTTTCTTTCTTTTCCTTTTTTCTTTCTTTCACTCTTTTATTCTTTCTTTTTTCCTTTTTTTAGATTTATCTTTTTTCTTTATTTCATTCTTTTTTTTTCTTGTTTCTTTTTTTACATTTTTCTTTCATTTATCTTTCTCTCTTTCCTTTTTCCTTATTTCCTTCTTTTATTCCATTGTTTTTCTTCCTCTATACTCTTTCTTTCTTTCTTTCTTTCTTTCTTTCTTTCTTTCTTTCTTTCTTCTCATCACAAATATTCACAGTGAGTGTGATCAGTGTTCTCACCCCTCTCTCCTCTCTAGTTCCTCCCTTTCTTCTAAATATTCTCTCTTGCACTTGATGCTTCTAAATAAACTTCTAACGTCACTTTGTCCAGTTTTAGTTCTGACATACAGTCCACATTAAACTCCCACAGGTACTGAATATTCCACAGTAACAAAACTTTCCTCACATTACTAATGAAGCTCCTTATTGTAACTGATGTGACGCTGATATTTCCTGCAGGAAGTGAACGCAGCTTTCACACAAACAGCAAACTCTGATACTTTACCTGCTGAGTGTGTGTGTGTGTGTGTGTGTGTGTGTGTGTGTGTGTATGAACTTTGACCCCTGCACCTGCTGTCAGGTGAGCAGAGTTGCTCATGCTGTAAATCCAATGGCTTCAAAGTTCACACACACAAACACACACACACACACACACACACACACACACACACACATCA
>NC_048293.1:28846124-28939290 GCF_009762535.1 Notolabrus celidotus
AAGTATGTCTGTCACTGTAAACTCACCTGAAGTCACCTTCTCTCCTCTCTCTGAGTCAGCAGAGTTGTTTTATATTCTCTGGTGAGTTTCAAGTTTCCCTGTTTTCTCATTAATCGGTGTTATGAACAGTTTGGTGACCCAAGTGTTTGGATTCAGAGATTAACGGTCGCACGTCCTCTGACGTCAGCAGAAGTGGACTCGTCTTCAGGTGTTTGTTACTCAGGTGGAGGTGAACCTTTAATGTTATATATTATATTATCTGTACCCTGATATCTACAAACAGACTCAGGGTGATTTAATGTTGGATAGAAGTGTGGACCGACTGTTAGCTATGACATGTTTAGCTAGGTCAACATTACAGCCAGGTATTTAAACATTAAAGTCAAAGCTAGTTCTGTATAACTGAGTCCTTTAGAGTCTAAAACCAAAGTAACTCACCTGTCTATCCCATACAGACCCATATATCAAAAATAACTCACCTGTTCAAGTCATTTAGAGTCTAAAATCACAAGAAGCTCACCTGTTCAAGTCATTAGAACCAGTGAAACTCACCTGTCATTGTCATTCATAGTCTAAACCTAAAATAACTCACCTGTTTGTGTCACTTAGGGTCTCAAAATGAATAAAGCTCACCTGTTCAAGTCAATAAAACCAGTGAAACTCACCTGTCATACTCATTCATAGTCTAAAACTAAAGTAACTTACTTGTCCCAAGTCATTTGGTGTCTTAGAACCAATAAAACTCACCTGTTCAAGTCATTAAAAGCAGTGAAACTCACCTGCCATTGTCATCCATAGTCTAAAACTAAAGTAACTTACCTGTCTCAAGTCATTTGGAACCTTAGAATTAATGAAACTCACCTGTCCAAGTCATATAGGGTCACAAAATGAATAAAGCTCACCTGTTCAAGTCATTAAAACCAGTGAATCTCACCTGTCATAGTCATTCATAGTCTAAAACCAAAGTAACTTATCTGTTTAGGTCATTTTTATTCATTAAACATATGATACTCACCTGTTCAAGTCATTAAAAGCAAGGTAACTCACCTGTATATGCCATTTAGAGTCTAAAATCACAAAAAGCTCACCTGTTCAAGTCATTAAAAGCAGTGAAACTCACCTGTCATAGTCATTCATAGTCTAAAACCAAAGTAACTTATCTGTTTAGGTCATTTTTATTCATTAAACATATGATACTCACCTGTTCAAGTCATTAAAAGCAAGGTAACTCACCTGTATATGCCATTTAGAGTCTAAAATCACAAAAAGCTCACCTGTTCAAGTCATTAAAAGCAGTGAAACTCACCTGTCATAGTCATTCATAGTCTAAAACTACAGTAACTTACCTGTCCCAAGTCATTTGGATTCTTAGAACCAATAAAACTCACCTGTACAAGTCATTTAGGGTCTCAAAATGAATAAAGCTCACCTGTTCAAGTCCATAAAACCAGTGAAACTCACCTGTCATACTCATTCATAGTCTAAAACTAAAGTAACTTACCTGTCCCAAGTCATTTGGTGTCTTAGAAACAATAAAACTCACCTGTTCAAGTCATTAAAAGCAGTGAAACTCACCTGCCATTGTCATCCATAGTCTAAAACTAAAGTAACTTACCTGTCTCAAGTCATTTGGAACCTTAGAACCAATGAAACTCACCTGTCCAAGTCATATAGGGTCACAAAATGAATAAAGCTCACCTGTTCAAGTCATTAAAACCAGTGAATCTCACTTGTCATAGTCATTCATAGTCTAAAACCAAAGTAACTTATCTGTTTAGGTCATTTTTATTCATTAAACATATGATACTCACCTGTTCAAGTCATTAAAAGCAAGGTAACTCACCTGTATATGCCATTTAGAGTCTAAAATCACAAAAAGCTCACCTGTTCAAGTCATTAAAAGCAGTGAAACTCACCTGTCATAGTCATTCATAGTCTAAAACTAAAGTAACTTACCTGTCCCAAGTCATTTGGATTCTTAGAACCAATAAAACTCACCTGTACAAGTCATTTAGGGTCTCAAAATGAATAAAACTCACCTGTTGAAGTCATTAAAAGCAAGGTAACTCACCTGTCATAGTCACTCGTAGTCTAAAACTAAAGTAACTTACCTGTCCCAAGTCATTTGGAGTCTTAGAACCAATAAAACTTACCTGTCCAAGTCATTTAGGGTCTCAAAATGAATAAAGCTCATAGTCATTCATAGTCTAAAACCAAAGTAACTTATCAGTTTAGGTCATTTTTATTCATGAAACATATGATACTCACCTGTTCAAGTCATTAAAACCAGTTAAACTCACCTGTCATAGTCATTCACAGTCTAAAACCAAAGTAACTCACCTGTCCAAGTCATTTAGGGTCTACACAGTAAGATAAATTACCTGTCACACTCACTCAGAGTGTACAAACCTCGGTAACTCACCTGTTTGAGTTGTCTGATGATTTAAACCAAAGTATTCCATTATTAAACGTCTATAAAACAATAAAAACATCCAGGTAACTCACCTGTCTGTCATTCAGAGCATCAAATCCCAAGGTAGATCAAGATTCAACTGTATGAATATTTTTCACCAAGGCCTTGTTAAAGTTCTGTCTGTCTTTTATAACTTTATAAGGTTACGTCATGTTTTCCTCTGGATATGATGAACTCTGTTATCTTCATGCTAACAGGAAATCAAACCAAGGTGATCCTATAAAAACGGCTTCGATATCTCTGCTTCCGTTTGTTCAGCACACACAATCAACAGAGACAGAAATCCTACAGCGCCGCGTTACACCCAAACACATCACTCAACATCACAACGTTACACTGAGGTGTTATGGTCAAAATCCAAAATCCATCCAGCTAAACTTTAAAAGATATTTCTCCTGAGTCTCAGAGGGAAGAGATTAAAACACATGAAGGTTTTAATCTGAATAAATATTTTTACTGAGGGATAGAAATGATTCAAAACTAACTTATATTTATTGTTCTTTAACACCAAACCAAGATTTATGGACACAAACAAACTGAAAACATCAATAATCTGATGTTCAGCAGCAGTACAGCTGCAGGTTATTTTATCTCTGTTATGTTATTGACTAATTGGTCTTTGAAATGTCACACAATGTTGAAAAGTATCCAAAGTGATATCTTAGAGTTCTTATTTCCTCCTCAGAGTTCTCCCAGAATATTCAGTGTTCATTGATAAAAACAGAGACACTGAAGAGGAAGGAGTTTGGGAAGTGCGTCACGTTGACCATCTGTCAGGTTCAGTCCGAGGCGTCCTGAATCAGAAGCTCTCAGAGATCTTCATCCTCAATTCAAAACACTTCTAAATCTAAAATAAGAACGATGCTTCTTTTATTTCTCAGAGCGTCTCCTCTCTCTCTCTCGATGAGGTCGCTGCAGGAGGTCACCTGACCCACAGATAAGCAGGATGTCCTGAGGCAGAGAGGACAAAGCCGGAGACGTTATGTAACGCACCTCAGAGGGAAGACGTTCCACTACGAGGATGATTTATGAGGACTTAGCTTTTTTAAAAATGAACTTCCCACCAAACACATGGAGCAAAGTTCAGTCAGAGTCCTCTGTGTACGTCTACAGCTCCTGTTATGTAACAAGAAGTCAAATCATTACCTCTATGTATAAATCATGAACCTACACACTCCTATAGAGTGTCCCTGTGTTGATTTATTACTGTGAAAACACTGTTTCACTTCCTGGATCTAACGATAGATGTCCTCACTGATGATGAGAGTTAAAGGTTTGTCTCCCTCTCCTGCAGGATCAGGTGGAGCTGACGGATGTTTACACCGAGCTGAAGACCGGAGTCCATCTGATCCGTCTGCTGGAGCTCATCTCCAGAGAGACGCTGCCCAAGCCCAGCCGCCGAAAACTGAGAGTCCACTGCCTGGAGAACAACAGCATCGCCATCAGCTTCCTCAAGACCAAGGTAGATCGCACACACAGGATATTCATGGCCAAAAAACAAAGTAACTCACCTGTATGAGTCAGTCAGAGTCCAGAAACACAAGAGACTCACCTGTCTGAGTCAGTCACAGTCCAGAAACACAAGAGACTCACCTGTATGAGTCAGTCAGAGTCCAGAAACACAAGAGACTCACCTGTATGAGTCAGTGACAGTCCAGAAACACAACAGACTCACCTGTCTGAGTCAGTCACAGTCCAGAAACACAACAGACTCACCTGTATGAGTCAGTCAGAGTCCAGAAACACAAGAGACTCACCTGTATGAGTCAGTCACAGTCCAGAAACACAACAGACTCACCTGTCTGAGTCAGTCACAGTCCAGAAACACAACAGACTCACCTGTCTGAGTCAGTCACAGTCCAGAAACACAACAGACTCACCTGTATGAGTCAGTCAGAGTCCAGAAACACAAGAGACTCACCTGTATGAGTCAGTCAGAGTCCAGAAACACAAGAGACTCACCTGTATGAGTCAGTCAGAGTCCAGAAACACAACAGACTCACCTGTCTGAGTCAGTCACAGTCCAGAAACACAACAGACTCACCTGTCTGAGTCAGTCACAGTCCAGAAACACAACAGACTCACCTGTCTGAGTCAGTCAGAGTCCAGAAACACAAGAGACTCACCTGTCTGAGTCAGTCAGAGTCCAGAAACACAAGAGACTCACCTGTATGAGTCAGTCAGAGTCCAGAAACACAAGAGACTCACCTGTCTGAGTCAGTCACAGTCCAGAAACACAACATACCCACCTGTATGAGTCAGTCAGAGTCCAGAAACACAACAGACTCACCTGTATGAGTCAGTCAGAGTCCAGAAACACAACAGACTCACCTGTCTGAGTCAGTCACAGTCCAGAAACACAACAGACTCACCTGTCTGAGTCAGTCACAGTCCAGAAACACAACAGACTCACCTGTATGAGTCAGTCAGAGTCCAGAAACACAAGAGACTCACCTGTATGAGTCAGTCAGAGTCCAGAAACACAAGAGACTCACCTGTATGAGTCAGTCAGAGTCCAGAAACACAACAGACTCACCTGTCTGAGTCAGTCACAGTCCAGAAACACAACAGACTCACCTGTCTGAGTCAGTCACAGTCCAGAAACACAACAGACTCACCTGTCTGAGTCAGTCAGAGTCCAGAAACACAAGAGACTCACCTGTCTGAGTCAGTCAGAGTCCAGAAACACAAGAGACTCACCTGTATGAGTCAGTCAGAGTCCAGAAACACAAGAGACTCACCTGTCTGAGTCAGTCACAGTCCAGAAACACAACATACCCACCTGTATGAGTCAGTCAGAGTCCAGAAACACAACAGACTCACCTGTATGAGTCAGTCAGAGTCCAGAAACACAACAGACTCACCTGTATGAGTCAGTCAGAGTCCAGAAACACAACAGACTCACCTGTCTGAGTCAGTCAGAGTCCAGAAACACAAGAGACTCACCTGTCTGAGTCAGTCACAGTCCAGAAACACAACAGACCCACCTGTATGAGTCAGTCACAGTCCAGAAACACAAGAGACTCACCTGTATGAGTCAGTCAGAGTCCAGAAACACAACAGACTCACCTGTCTGAGTCAGTCAGAGTCCAGAAACACAAGAGACTCACCTGTCTGAGTCAGTCAGAGTCCAGAAACACAAGAGACTCACCTGTATGAGTCAGTCAGAGTCCAGAAACACAACAGACTCACCTGTCTGAGTCAGTCAGAGTCCAGAAACACAACAGACTCACCTGTCTGAGGCTTTTTGATGTATTAAAACCAAGGAAAGTTACCTGTCCGAGTCATTTAGGGCTTAAAACGAATAAACCTCACCTGTGTACGTCTGTCAGAGTCTGAGAACGTAAGAATCTCTGCTTCTCAAGTTGGTCTGATGAAGTAAAACCAAGCTGACTCACCTGTCCAAGTCATACAGAGTCTAAAAACACATCACACTCACCTGGTTCAGTCATTATGATGAGTTAAAACCAAGGTAACTCACCTGTCCTTCATTTAGAGTCTGAAAACCAAACTGACTCACCTGTACAAGTCGTTTAAAGTCCTAAAGCTAAGGTAGCTCACCTGTCCGTGTCAACCAAGGACCTTTAAATCAAAGGTACAGGTGTCCCAGGACAGGACAGCAGTCTGACTCAAACTGGTCTCTCTCTGTCCCGTTAGATTCGAGTGGATCTGATTGGTCCAGAGAACGTGGTAGACGGAGACCGGACGCTGATCCTGGGTCTGCTGTGGATCATCATCCTCAGGTTCCAGATCGGACCCATCAACCTGGAAGAGGTAGGGGGTCAAACCTGAGACCTTTACCCTGGTTTGGATTTGTTTGTGGTTTACCTGTCCCCTTTATTTTTGGATCCTTCCCTCAGGCAGGGGGCGGAGCTAGCGTGGCTCACCGCTCGGCGAAGGAGGCTCTGCTGATCTGGTGTCAGAGGAAAACGGCGGGTTACGATGACGTCAACGTTCAGGATTTCTCGTCCAGCTGGAGGAGCGGACTCGCCTTCAACGCTCTCATCCATGCACACAGGTACCTTCACACACACACACACACACACACACACACACACACTCACACAAGGATACACACTTCCTGCTCTCCATACTCATCCTCTCTCTTTCTTCTTCATCTCAGGCCAGACCTGTTCGACTACCGCCGCCTCCACGTGGACGACCCCCGCCGTAACCTGGAGCACGCCTTCTCCATGGCGGAGCGTGAGTTCAGCATCATGCAGCTGCTGGAGGTGGACGACATGGTGGTCCCTCACCCCGACGAGAAGTCCATCATGACCTACGTGTCCCTGTACTACCACTACTTCTCCAAGATGAAGCAGGGACAGACGTTCCAGAAGAGGCTCGCCAAGGTCTGAACCACCACCAGGGGGCAGCACAGATCACATTACACCACATTCAAAGGGGGGCAGGGTAGACTTCAGGATGTAGAGACGATAAAGGAAGGACAGAAATGATGAATTACTGTCGTCATGTTTCCATTTTAAAGAGAGTTATGCTCGTTATGTTATAATATAAATATTTAGCAGCAAGATCTTCTTTAAAAATTGAATTTTAAGATCAAAAACATCAAATTAAAGTTTAAAAAGACTATTTCTATCATCAGAGATTCAAATTAGAATACTTCTGTGAGACGTTAATGCCACATTTTACATTTATGACCCTTAAGTTTGACTTAAATTCACATTTTATAGATACAAATAAAAAACAGTTCAGCTTTAAAGTCGTTAAAACCAACATTGCATGTGGACATTACGACACACTGACTCCTGCTTTCTGCTGGATGTAATTTTATAGACTGAGGAGAAAGAAAAGCTCATGTGTTTGCAGATTTGACTCCTTGTAGAATCAAAGTAAATCTGCACATTCATGATGCAAACCCTGGTCTTTGCCTCCCTCTGTAGGCTGCTTTAGGGACTACAGCAGCCAGCACACATGGCCTGCAGCTCTCACTTCCTACTCTCTAATCCTGCAGGCTCCTCCTCCTGCCCGTCAGTCAGAGTGGATTACTGCTGGATTAGATTCAGGACTGACAGGACAGGAAGCCCCCCTGCTGACAGAACACACACACCGACACCGTGCATGACTTTATAACTTTATAATCAAACCCCAGCAGCTCACTGCAAACTGCAGCCATGCACAGGTTCACACACATGTTAAAAGAGTGGAAACACAGCTGTAATTAAATCTGTCATCATCAGCAGACTCACTTTAAAGATGGTGATGATGCTTCACGTCTCCACCCTGAGAGTGGGCGGGGCCTGCAGACCTTAAGCTAATCAGAACAGATCACACTCAGAGGAGTCATTCACAAGACGAGGAGCTACTCGGCTAACATGAAGACACACACCTGTACCTGCTGTCTGCAGCTGCACAGAGAGGACGGGTGAAGAGAGAGAGAGAGGGGAGAGAGAGGAGAGAGAGGAGAGGGACCTACAGAGGATTGTATCTTTGTTATTGTTGTTGTTGTGGAGCTCTGTCAGGTGTGGTCTGGTAGATGCTTCAGTAGTGGTTTCAGGAGATACTTTAACTTTCACTGAGCTGCCTTAAAGTTAGCTCAGATATGATACCTGGATCTGGCTCTTTAAACCATGGTCTAGTCTGGTCTGATGCAGATGTTTGCAGAGCTGTGAAGTGCCCTGATGTCCCTCCTTAGTGGAACTACTGAAGTCCATTTTGCAGAGTCGTATAGTCTGTCTCCATTTTATATGAGAAGGGGGATTTTCAAGGAGTTTTATCCCCCAGAGAAGCCAAAAACAAATATTTGAATGCACTTTAAGTGTCTTAACTCATGATATTCTAACACCTCCACTCTCTGCCTGATGAAGCACACAGATCATATTTAATATTTAAGTGTTCAGAAGTCGTTTTTTTTAACTCGCTGACTTCCTGTCTTTGTGTCGTGATGGTTGCGTCTCCAGAAATGTCGTCTGTTTTCGTGCACGAACCGGGTGAGCCCAGCTCCACTGACTTACCTGGAGTCACATAATGACTGTAAACCTGCACCAGGTAGATCCACACAGGGGTCAGGTCTGTGAAGGTTCCAGGACACTTTCAGGACTCTTCATTCTCAGGTAGTAAAGGTGTGTTTGTTGTGAGGCCTCGTCGAACGTCTCTAGAAGCATTTAGCGCCGTTATTCTGTATGAAACACGTGAGATAATGACACATTAAAGGGTTAAATAAAGATCTTCAGGCAGTAAGGTGATCACACATGTTAGGAATCCTTCCAGGTGTGTTTCAGGTTTTAAACACATGTTTTAGGTCAGAAGATATCAGGTGTAAGAGGTTGTATGTGCTGATATGTTGTATAGAGGTGCACTTAAGGTTCTTAACATCATTTCCAGGTGTGTTTCAGGCACATTAGAGGTTTAAAAGTGCATGTTTTGGGTTGTAATTGAAGATTACAGGTATATATGATGTTCCAAATGTGTGTTTTAGATGTTTCATTGATAGAACGAATGTAGTCAAGGTGTTAGGAATAATTTCCAGGTGTGTTTAAGGCACATTAGAGGTTCCAGCTTGGATCTTTTGAGCTGTAATTGGAGATATAGAGTGTAAAAGTCGTGTTCATGCATGGTCCAGGTATCTAGAAGTGTTTGGAGCTGATACTCTGAGTAGAACAGGTGTTTCCAGGTGTGTTTCAGGCACATTAGGGGTTTAAACGTGCATCTTTTGGGCTGTAATTGAAGATAACGGGTATAAATGATATTCCAAATGTGTGTTTTAGATGTTTCATTGATAGTACAAGTGTAGTCAAGGTGTTAAGAATCATTTCTAGGTGTGTTTCAGGTGTGTTTGAGTTTTCAACATGCCTTTTTTGGGCTGTAATTGGAGATAACAGGTTTAAAAAGTGTGTTTCAGGCACATTAGAGGTTTAAATGTGCATGTTTTAGGCTGTAATTGAAGATAAAAGATATATATGAAGCATTTCACGTGTCTTAAGAATCATCTCCAGGTGTGTTTCAGGTGCGTTTGAGTTTTCAACATGCCTTTTTTGGGCTGTAATTGGAGATATTGAGTGTAAGAGGTGTGTTTCATGCATGGTCCAGGTATCTATCAGCATTAGGAGCTGATACTCTGAGTAGAACAGGTGTTTCCAGGTGTGTTAAAGTCTGAAAAGCTCTTCAGGTCATGTATTTTTAAAGACAGTTCTGCACCAGGTTAGTCTAAGGATGTTAATTGGGAAGTTGCTAACTGTAGGCACCAGATGTGAAGCATGGTCAGACCTCAGGAGGTGAAAGTTCCCAGGTGTGTGTGAGATGTTGTGTATCATGCTGTAGGTGTGTATGTTGAGGGTGAGCAGTATGTCAGTTGACGGCAGTCTGAGCGGTCAGTGGGTGAAGAAGCAGTACAGGAGAGACTCTTCAACCGTGTCCTACCACAAGGTTTGTCTGCACGTATCCTGTCCTGAGAGTTCATGTGTTTGTTTATGATTTAGATTTATAATAACATCTTAAAAAACAACCAATCAGGTCCCTCTAGGAGCGATGTTAGCCCCACGTTCTTCTCCTCAGCTCTCCTGGAGGTGGAGGCTGAAGTCCTCTGCAGACGATTCACAGATTAATGTGTCAAACTGATCTCTTAATATAACAGAGTGTGCATGTTCTGAATGTTTTACAGCTTAACTACATTAAAAACTGTCTCAGAAAACAACCTGTCACTTAAAGAAGTTAGAGAAACTTTGCAGACTGTAAAGAAACGGGGCAGAATTCAACTTTCCAATGCCTGACGCTGTTTTTGGATGTATTTTGTTTCAAAAAATGGCCGCCAGATGAGTTAATAAAAGAGAGATTGAGTTGGAACTAATTCTCCATCTGTCCTGAATGTCATCCTCAGATTGTGGGGATGCTGATGGAGCTAGGCGCCATGAAGGTCCAGTACGAGAGGATGGTCTCAGACCTGCTCCACTGGATCAAAACCAAGGTATCAAAAACCCGTTTATAAAACGTTGGCTGTGAGGAGACGGAGCTGAGGAGACGGAGCTGAGGAGACGGAGCTGACGTTTGTCTGACTCCTTCTGATTGAAGGTGGTGCAGCTGAACGACCGACGCTTCCCCAACTCTGTGAAGGAGATGCAGAAGCTGATGACGGCGTTCAAGACGTACAGGACGGTGGAGAAACCTCCGAAATATCAGGTGAGGGGACATCAAGGGAAACTCCTTCAGGTTGAATCTCTCACACAGTGGAACACCCCGCTCATTTTAAGTATCATTAAGAAAACCATGTGATTAAAAACGTCCTCTTTGTTTATCCCATCAGTGTAATGTAATTACAGCAAAGCACCGTCAGTCAGCTGTTTCCTGTTGTGCTGCAAACACTCACAGAGCAGAGACGTCTCTCTCTGAACCTCTGAAACTGCAACTTCGTTCCTCCTCTCCCCTCTCCCTTCCTCACTCCTTTCCTCCTTGTTTCCTTCTCTTCTCTTCTCTCTCCTTTCCTTTCCTTTCCTTTCCTTTCCTTTCCTTTCCTTTCCTTTCCTTTCCTTTCCTTTCCTTTCCTTTCCTTCCCTTCCCTTCCCTTCGTTCCTCCTCTTCCCTCTCCTTTCCTCCTTGTTTCCTTCTCTTCTCTCTCCTTTCCTTTCCTTTCCTCCTCTTTACTTTTGTTTCTTTCTTTCCTTCTTTCCTCCTCTCCCCTCTCCTTACCTCACTCCTTTCCTTCTTGTTTCCTCTCTCCCTTCCTCCTTGTTCCCTTCTCTTCTCTCTCCTTTCCTTTTGTTTCCTCCTCTTCTCTCTCCTTTCCTTTTGTTTCCTCCTCTACTTCCTTTCCTTTCCTTTCCTTTCCTTTCCTTTCCTTCCCTTCCCTTCGTTCCTCCTCTCCCCTCTCCTTTCCTCACTCCTTTCCTCCTTGTTTCCTTCTCTTCTCTCTCCTTTCCCTTTGTTCATCCTTTCCTCCTCTTTACTTTTCTTTCTTTCTTTCCCTTCATTCCTCCTCTCCTCTCCCCTCTCCTTACCTCACTCCTGTCCTCCTTGTTTCCTCACTCCTGTCCTCCTTGGTTCCTTCTCTTCTCTCTCCTTTCCTTTCCTCCTCTCCTTTGCTCCTCTATATTTTTGTTTCTTTCTTTCCTCCTCTCCTCCTTTTTCTCTCGTGTCTTAACCTTATTCCTCCTCTACTTCCTTTCCTTTCCTTTCCTTTGTTCCTCCTCTCCCCTCTCCTTACCTCACTCCTTGTTCTCTTCTCTTCTCTTCTCTTGTTTTACCTGGGACCATCTTTCTTTGTCCGAACGTACAGTCACACCGGTCTTCTAGAAGTGACCCTGCCTGTAATTGGGGCAGGCTCTTATTTGAGGTTTATTTTATTCTGCTCAGTAAAATGTAAGAAGTGTGTTTCTCTCTCTCTCTCTCTCTCTCCGTCTTCAGGAGCGCGGGGCGATCGAAGCTCACCTGTTCAATCTGAAGACTCAGCTCGCCGCCAACAACCAGAGAGCGTATAATCCTCCAGAGGGTAAAACACACACTTTACATGCAGACACAGACACAGTTTGTTCCTCATGTCAGCCTCTGATCTGCCTCTGATCTGCCTCTGATCTGCCTCTGATCTGCCTCTGATCTGCCTCTGATCTGCCTCTGATCTGCCTCTGATCTGACTCTGATGGTCTGAAGGTAAGACCCTGAGTGACGTAGAGAGGAGCTGGGTTCTGCTGGAGAGAGCCGAACACGAGCGAGAGCGAGCCCTGCTGGGGGCGCTGCTCCGCCTGGAGAACCTGGAGCAGCTCGCCCAGAAGTTTGAGAGGAAGGTAACGACATACTTCTGTGTCTACTTAATGTAAAGTGTTGTGAGTGGGATCGTCTCCATCCTTCTGGTCTGGTTTTTGTGTCTCAGGCGGCTCTGAGGGAGGGCTACCTGGAGGACACGCTGCGTCTGATCCGCAGGCAGGACATCCGAGGACTCTCCACTCTGGAGGACGCTCAGGCAGCCGGCCGGCGTCTGGAGGCTCTGTCCACCGACGCTCTGGCCAGAGAGCCTCGCTTCGCCGCCCTCAGAGACATGGCGAAGACCATCGAGAGAGAGAACTACCACAGCAAGGACCAGATCATCCAGAGGTGAGACGTCGTGGTCTCTGGGGGATCTGGTGTGTGTTCATGCTGATATTAATATGTGTGTGTTTATTAGAGAGGAGAGCATCAGTCATCGCTGGAAGGACCTCCTGCAGCAGCTCCAGGACCAGAGGTGGCTGCTGGGTAATGTAGTTGAGAATCTCAGCGTCCTCAGAGACGTGGATCTCGTCTCCCAGGACCTGAAGGAGCTGCAGGTGAGTCAGAACACAAACTACTACACCTCCTTCCTCGTCTTTGTCTCCCTCTCTCCATCGTCTCCTCCTCTCTGTCTCCAGTCCCAGGCCGGCTCCTCTGAACTGGGCAAACAGCTGACGGAGGTGGAGTCTCTCCTCCAGAAGCAGGACCTCCTGGAGGCTCAGATCTCAGCTCACGGGGAAACCATCAGCACCATCAGCAGCAGAGTGGTGAAGGTACGGCTCTGATCCTCGTCCTCGGTCTGAGATCCTGATCCTCGTCCTCGGTCTGAGATCCTGATCCTCGTCCTCGGTCTGAGATCCTGGTCCACATCAGGACTGATGTTTGTCTGTGTTTGGTCTGTTCTCAGGTGAAGGTGAGAGACGGTCCACAGATTCAGAGCAGAGTGAGAGCTCTCGACTCGCAGTACAAATCTCTGGTGTCTCTCAGCAGCAGCAGGTTCGAACTCTTTCTCTTTGTTTCATCCTTTCATCCTTTCATTGTTTCTCACCTGAAGTTAAAATATTCAATAATTACTTCCCTCCTTTCCTCCTCTCCTCCTTTTTTCTCTCATGTCTTAACCATATCTCCTTTTGTTTCCTCCTCTACCTCCTTTCCTTTGCTCCTTTCTCTTTTGCTTCCTACTCTTCTGTCTCTTTCCTTTCCCCCTCTTCCCATTTGTTTCTTCCTTTCCTCCTCTTCCCTCTCCCTTCCTTCCCTTCTTTCCTCCTCTCCCCTCTCCTTTCCTCCTTGTTTCCCTCTTCTCTTCTCTCCTTTCCTCCTCTTTACTTTTGTTTCTTCCTTTCCTTCTTTCCTCCTCTTCTCATCTCTTTCCTTTCCTTTCCTTCTCTCCTCCTCTTCCATCTCCTTTCCTTCCCTTCATTCCTCCTCTCCTCTCCCCTCTCCTTTCCTCACTCCTTCCTCCTTGTTTCCTTCTCTTCTCTCTCCTTTCCTTTCCTTCTTTCCTTCTCTTCCCTCTCCTATCCTCACTCCTTTCCTCCTTGTTTCCTTCTCTTCTCTCTCCTTTGCTCCTGCCTTTCCTTTTCCTCTCCTCTCCTCTCCTCTTGTTTCCTCTCTCCCCTTCCCCTCCGTCAGGCGGAGGCAGCTGGAGGCTCAGCTGCGGTTGTTTGAGTTCTTCCATGACTGCGTGGAGTTGGAGGCATGGCTTTACGAGCGCTGGTTGAGGCTTCAGACCGCCGGACTCGGACGAGACCTGACCCACATCCAGCTGGCCCAACACAAACACAAGGTGACCCCCGGATCCATCAAAGATCCTCTCCTCTGTTTAAAATCTAAGACGTTAATCTAACCACGCTGTGTCAGGTCCTGGAGGCGGAGCTTCAGGCCCAGGAGACTCTGTACCAGGGGGTTCTGGGTCGAGGCCAGGACCTGCTGTCCAAACAGGACCAGCAGAACCAGAGAGCCATCCAGAAGTGGATCCGGACCCTGAAGAAGCAGTGGAGCAACCTGAGTGACGAAGCAACCGGACGCCGGAACAGACTGCAGGCCGCCGCCACCATCAAACAGGTAACAGGAAGTGAAGGTGTCACACAGGCGGAGACAGAGAGGAGGGGAACTCAGACCTGACCCCGCTCTCTGAACAGTACTTTGCAGACGTAGCAGAGGCCGACTCCTGGCTGGGTGACAGGAAGCCTCTGCTGACCAGCGAGGATCATGGGAAGGACGAGTCGAGCACGGCGGCTCTGCTGCAGCGTCACCAGCGTCTGGAGAAGGAGCTGGCGGCCTACGGGTCAGAGGTCAAGAGGCTGTCGGAGCAGGCGAGGAGCGCCGCACAGCTGACGGCTCTGACTGTGAGTACAGACTGACTTCCTGTCACATGATCAGAGGAACCAGTGAGGGTTTCCTCTCTGGGGCGTCCTTTCCTTTCCTTCTTTCCTCCTCTTCCCTCTCCTTTCCTTTCCTTCTTTTCTCCTCTTCTCTCTCCTTTCCTTTCCTCCTTTCCTCTTCCTCCCTTTCCTTTACTCTCTCCCTTCCTCCTGGCTTCCTCCTCTTCTCTCTCCTTGTTTCCTTTTCTTCCCTCTCCTTTCCTTTCCTTCTTTCCTCCTTCCCTCTCCTTTCTCTCTCCCTTCCTCCTTGTTTCCTTCTCTCGTTCTCCTTCTTTCCTTCTCTTCCCTCTCCTTTCCTTTCCTTCTTTCCTCCTCTTCTCTCTCCTTTCCTTTCCTGCTTTCCTCCTAATCCCTCTCCTTTCCTTTCCTTCTTTCCTCCTCTTCCATCTTATTTCCTTTCCTCCTTTCCTCCTAAACCCTCTCCTTTCCTCTCTCCCTTCCTCCTTGTTTCCTCGTCTTCCCTCTCCTTTCCTTTCCTTCTTTTCTCCTCTTCTCTCTCCTTTCCTCTTCTTCCCTCTTCCTTACTCTGTCCCTTCCTCCTGGCTTCCTCCTCTTCTCTCTCCTTGTTTCATTCTCTTCCCTCTCCTTTCCTTTCCTTCTTTCTTCCTCTTCCCTCTCCTTCCCCCTCTCCCTCCCTCCTTGTTTCCTCCTCTTCTCTCTCCTTTCCTTCCTCCTATATCTAAAAACTGACTCTTCTCGTTCAGGTGGAGCTTCAGCAGAAAACGATGTTTCAACACAGTGACTCGTCTGAAGAGGAGGAGGGGCCAAAAGCTCCTAAACCCAGCCCCAGAAGTGGGAGGGGCTCTGGAAGCCCCGCCCCTCAGAGCGAGCACAGCAAGGCGAAGGTCCGCTTCAAATACAGCCGAGGTACGCCTTCACATCGTCTCTGTATCACTTCCTTACTCCAGAAAGTGACACTCGTGACACGTGATTGATTGCGTCTCTTTCAGGTCAGTTTCAGTGGGACCGTAACGAGGTCGTGACCATCATCAGGACCGACCCGGACGAGGACCGAGTCATGGCGAGAGACGGACGAGGAAACCAGCAGCTCATCCCCAAAACCTACCTGAGCATCCTCCCGTCCTCTGTACGACCCCACCCGAATAATCACCTGAAATCACCTCAAAATCACCTTAAATAATCACATCCTCCCTCTGCTCAGGCTCCTCCCCCCTCATCCCCCGCCTCCACCAATGGCGCTCCAGAGAGTCCGAGCAGGCCGGTGAGTCGTCCGAGGAGAAGGCGCTCTATGCGTCGCAGCACGACTGAGATCCAAACATCATGGCTGCTGGACTCGCACTACCAGAGAGACACGGTGGAGAGCACGCAGGCCGACCTGGACCGGGACTACAACTCCCTCTACAGCCTGGTTAAGGTGAGGTCTGGGCTGCGTGGGAAATGTAGTCCTTTGAGCAAACATGCAGAAAGCCTCAATGCTGTGACGTGAGGAGAGAGATGAGGATGTTTCTGTGTTTGTAGTCGAAGACGAGGAGTCTGGAGGAGATGCTGCGTCTGCATCGGTTCTACAACAGCTGTCAGGAGTTTGAGTCGTGGATGGAGGACAAGGAGAACATCCTGAACACCTTCAGCACCGACACCGAAAACCTGGGCGTGGTCCAGGCCAAATACGAGGTGAGGAGTCAGATCAGAGACACCATCCAATGACTGTTCACTGAAACCAGGTTAACTCACACTGATTAGAAGTTAACTTTCATCTCTCACTGATTTCAGAACTTTCTGACTGAGCTTGTGAGTGGGCGGGACCGACTGGATTACATCATCAAAATGGGGGAGGAGCTCGTGAGGAGTCGACACAGTAAGCAGAGAGAGATCCAGGCCCGACAGAGGAAGGTTTCCAACAGGTAGGAGCATGAATCTAACGGCTGATAACACCCTGATCAGTTAAAAAATCAGAGTCCAGGTCCTGATGCCGGTCTGGGTCTCCTGTCTCTGCAGGTGGGACCGGATCCAGCAGCTGAAGGACGAGAAGGGACACGAGCTGCTGAGCACGGCCGACGTCCAGACGTTCCTGCAGAGCTGCGAGGAGGCCAAAGTTCAGCTGCAGGGTCAGCTGGACCGCCTGGACACCGTGGATGTCGGCTGCAGCTCCTTCACGCTGAGGACTCAGGAGGAGAACCAGACTCAAGCCCTAAGAGACATCCAGGTCCTGGAGGGCAAGATCGCCTATCTGAAGAGCATCGCAAAGATGTAAGAGTCTAAACTTAAAAAAAAGGAACTCAGTGTCTTTATGGAAGCGTGCAAACATCCTGAGGAGGGCTTTGAGAGTTCAAAAGATTCATGCAGAACATTAAATCTACAGCAGAAGGTTTTACTGAACCTTCCCCATGATTCCTTCTCACAGGAAGCAGGACTGCAGTCCAGCAGAGAGTGCCGCCATCCAGGAGGAGGTCCAGGCTCTTGAGGCTCTGCTGCATCAGGTGCATTTTAATAAGATGAGAAATATTCTGTAGTTTATCAGAGATGTTGTGATTGAATGACCTTTAACCTGACCTCCTCCTCCTCTCCTGCATCTGGACCAGCTGAAGCGTCAGGCTGCAGACAGACAGCAGCTCCTGGAGGAGGCTCGTCGTCTGCAGAGCTTCCAGCAGCAGGCCAAGGAGCTGCAGCGCTGGGCGGGCTCCGTGCAGGACCGGCTCCTGCAGGAGGAGACGGCCGCAGACGTGGCCTCGGCCGTCGCTCTGCTGGAGCAGCACCAGGAGCTCCGCCTGGAGATGGAGGAGCAGAGGAGGAGGTACGGGGGAACAGAGGAGGGTGAGAATCAGTCACTTTGTTCCCTGCAGAGACTTAACCTGTTTGTCTTACCTGTGCGCCCTCAGGCTGAAGGAGATGGAGAAGCTGGGGAAATCTCTCCAGCAGGGGTCGACGGGGGCCGTTGACGTCCAGCAAACTCTGGACAAACTGGATGCTGATTGGTTCAAGCTCGACAAGATGTGGAGCAGCAGGAAGGAACACTTGGAGCAGGAGGTGGAGCTCCAGAGGCTGAACCAGGAAGGAGACCGGATCGAGGCGACGCTGTCCGGACACGAAGCCCGACTCAGAGTCAACGATGTTGGGGTGAGGACTCTCCACTCTGACCTCTTTTCCTGATTATATTTAATGTCTGAGATAATATTACAGTCATGCACTTTAATGCTCCATGTGTTTCCTCCTGCAGGACTCAGTGGACAGCGTTCACAGTCTGCTGGGCCGACAGGACCAGCTGGAGAGTCTCCTGAAAGCTCTGGACCAACGAGTCGATCAATTCACCGAGAGGAGTCAGGAGCTCGTCAACAAACAACACTACGCTGCTAAACAGTAAGAACAGACCAGACCTCAAAGGTTCCTAGCTCCTGGGGAAAGTTCCTGTGATTGAAAAAGCACCTAAACTAACATACTAAAGGTGATGTGAGGGTCTCACTGTGTTTAAATGTTTATCTCTCAGCATTAAGGAGCGGAGCAGGAGCATCCAGAAGGCCAACAAGAAGCTGAAGGAGAGCGGCCGGCAGAGGAGGAGTCAGCTGCTGGCCTCAAAGAAATATCAGGTATCATCTTCATTATCATTATTACATAAACCATCAGCTCCTAGCTTGATCTGTTTATTGTGCAGTGGACATCCCAAACTGTCCTTCAGAGTATTTCCATGACTTGGTATTTGGACATGAGTCCAGTGTTTGATCCGTGTCCCTGGTGTTCGGTGCTGCAGGAGTTCCAGAGAGACTCAGACGAGCTTCTTCTCTGGATGGAGGAGAAGTTTAAGGTGGCGGAGGATGAGTCGTACCGAGATCCCACCAACATCCTCAGGAAGCTGAAGAGACACGAGGCGGCCGAGCGGGAGATGCAGGCGAACCAGGTCCGGTTGGACAGACTGCTGCAGGTAAACGTCTGCTCCCTGTTCCATCAGTGATCCCCTTGGGATGATGCAGCTTGACTCACGTGTGTCTCTGAACAGCTCGGGGAGCAGATGCTCGCTGAGGAGCACTACAACACTCAGAGCATCCGGAGGAAGTCCACTCAGGTCAGCAGCCGCTGGAGGAGACTTCAGGACAAGATGGCCGACAGGGGAGACAAGCTGAGACAGGCGGGGCAGCAGGAGCAGCTGATGGAGCTGCTGCAGGTAAAGAGAGAGGAGGAAAATGATCATCCATCAACCGTGTTTTCTTTGTTTATCATATTAACGGGTCTCTCCTCTCCTCAGGACGCCAAGCTGAAGATCGAGGCCATCCAGTGGATGCTGAACAACGCCGCCAAAGGTCACGACCTCCGCTCCAGCCGACAGCTTCTGAAGGTGAGACTCTTGACGCCATGAAGCATCCCTGACTTCCTCTCCTCTCCTCTCCTCTCCTCTCCTCTCCTCTCCTCTCCTCTCCTCTACTCTCCTCTCCTCTCCTCTCCTCTCCTCTCCTCTCCTCTCCTCTCCTCTCCTCTCCTCTCCTCTCCTCTCCTCTCCTCTCCTCTCCTCTCCTCTCCGCTTCTCTACTCTACTCTCCTCTACTCTCCTCTCCTCTCCTCTCCTCTCCTCTCCTCTCCTCTCCTCTCCTCTCCTCTCCTCTCCTCTCCTCTCCTCTCCGCTTCTCTACTCTACTCTCCTCTACTCTCCTCTACTCTCCTCTACTAGCCTTTCCTCTCCTAACGTCTGTGTTTGTGCGTGAAGGAGCATCGACAGCTGGAGCAGGAGGCCAAGGAGCTGGCGGAGAAGATCAACTCCATCGTCAGCCGAGCCAAACACCTCGCCTCCAACCACTTCGACTCTCAGAGGATCCTCAAGGAGACGGACACTTACCTCACTCTGTGAGTTCTTCATTTGTTGTAAACTTTAAAAAGAAATATAGAAATAAAGAAGCTGTTTTAATGTTCTGAGTTTCGTTCCTCAGGTTCAAGTCTCTCCAGAAGCCTCTGGACCGGCGTCGAGCTCAGCTGGAGGCGTCCGTGCTGCTGTTTGGGTTCTACCACGACGTGGACCTGGAGCTCAGCTGGATCTCTGAACACCTTCCTGCACCCGGGTCAACGGGATACGACAAGTCTTTAGCCGGAGCCATCAGCCTCATGCAGAAACACAAGGTGAGCACAGGATGAGAAGAAAACTGAATAAATGTAACGTTATAAAGTCAAAACAACGTCTTAACTGAACGTGTGTCTCTCAGGAGCTGCAGGCAGAAGTCAACGCTCACCAGAAGTACCAGAACCACGTCCTGGAGAAGGGGCGGGGCCTCGCCAAGTCCCACAAATCAGACGGAGATGAAGTTCTCCAGAGGTGAAGCTTTGTCTCTCTTCCGTGCATTTAATGTGAGATTCTTAAAGTGCTCTAAACAATGATAATGAATCTGTGTTTTATCTTCCTGCAGGTGCAGTCACCTGTCTGCAGAGTGGGAGGAGCTAGAAGAGGCCTGCAGCAAGAGAGCAGCTCACCTGAGCAAGGCCATCACCAGAGAGCAGGTAAGACACACAGATGGTTTGAAGGAGCATCAAGCTGAATATTTAAACAGTGCGACACCAGTTTGACCAGTCCATGGCGTCACCTGACACCCGGGTCTGATTATAGACTGAGGGGTTCAGATGCTGCTTCCTGATTGTTAATTTAACCTGACTCCTCCTCAGCTGCTGCTGGACTGCTCAGAGCTGGAGTCCAGACTGACCGAGACACTCAGCGTGGTGAACACGGACGACTACGGCAAAGACCAGCCGGCCACGCAGAGTCTCATCACTAAACACCAGGTACCACACACACACACACACACACACACACACACACACACACACACACACACACACACACACACACACACACACACACACACACACACACACACACACACACACACACACACACTGACGAGGAACACATCAGTGGTCCCTTACAGATTTGACCTCTAATAACCTTTAATCTTTGCACCTATCGCACAGATTAAACAGTTACCTCACGTGTCAAACAAGCTGAAAGTGTAAACAGGTAACTGCCTGAAAGCTGACTGACTGATGACTCCCTCTCTGCAGGTGCTGGAGGGTCAGCTGGAGGTCCTGGAGGTGGAGGTGGAGGATTTGGGAGACCAGGTGGAGGAGGCGGTCCAGAACTGGAGGCTGGAGGAGCTCAGCCGGCCGTACAGTCGCCTCAGCAGCCTGAACCAGCAGCTGCAGCATCAGGCTGCTCTCAGGTGAGACCCGGACTCAGGATAGTCCTCTGTGACCGCCTGGCCTGCACAGTTAGTAATCTTCCAACAGCATGAGGCTGTTTCAATGAGCTTTATATTTTAAGATATTCTATTGAGCACAGTGATGTCATGGTGAGTGAACCATGCCGTGGAAGTTTCCACCTGTTCCTATCTGACTTCCTGTGTCTCCTCTGTCAGGGGTCAGAGGTTAAAGGAAGTCCTCCACCTGCACGAGTTCAGACGGGAGTCCTCTGAGCTGGAGGACTGGATGAACCAGCAGAGGCAGACAGCAGAGTCTCAGGACCTGGGCAACGACTACCTGCATGTTCAGGTACGACGTGGATAAACACCTGACGATGAAAGTTGTTTTTTAATGCAAAGAGGTAAGACTTTATCTCTCTCTGTCGGGTGTTTCAGCTGCTTCGAGGAAAGTTTGAAGGTTTCCTGAAGCAGCTGGAGGTCGGAGAGGACCGACTGCAGAGCTGCAGCGACGTGGCCACTCAGCTGATCCGCAGCAAACACCCTCAGAGCTCTGCGGTCAGAGAGACGCTGCAGCAGCTCAGGTATACCAGGCAGCTGAGAGACACATTAAATGTCTCCTTCATCAGAGCTTGAAATGAAGTGTGTTAATCCTGACATTCTCTGCAGTGCATGCTGGGAGGATTTGAAGGGTGTGGCCAGGGAGCGTCAGGATCAGCTGCAGAGAGCAGAGGAGTGTCACCGCTTCTATCAAGACCTGACCGACGCACTGACGCTCATCCAGGTACAGAACTCACCGTGAAAACGTCCATGAATACAAACAGACGTGCAGACGCCAGAGTCTCCTTCTCTTCCTTCTCTGCAGGAGCGACAGAAGAGCATCCCCGATGAGGTGGCCAAGGATCTGCGTGGAGTGACGTCACAGCTGAGGAAGCACGAAGCTCTGCTGCACGAGCTGGCTGCGACTGAGCAACAGGTATAGAGAGAGGGAGGGAGAGAGAGGTAGAGGGAGAGAGGGAGGGAGAGAGGGAGGGAGAGAGGGAGGGAGAGATGATCACAGGTATCTTAAAGAAGATGTTTGTATTTTTCGTCCATTGCAGTTGCAGGAGCAGTTGGACTCTGTTGACCCCATCCTGGACCTCTGCACACCCCAGCTGAAGCTCCGCCTACAGGAAGTGCAGCAGGAACTGGTGGAGCGTTGGGAGGAGCTCCGCCTCCAGGCTGAGCGGAGGGAGGAGGAGCTGAAACTGGCGAGCCAGAGATATCTGTTCCTGAACACGGTGAAGACAAACAGACGAATGATGAGACGTTATCTCTACCCTCTGTCACGTCTAACTCTCCTGTCTCGCTCCACAGGCGCAGGATTACCTCCTGTGGTGCAGCCAGCTGATTGGCGCCATGGCTGCTGAGGAGAGCATCAGCGACGTGGCGACCGCCGACCTCCAGCTGGCGCAGCATCAGCAGCTGTGGGCCGAGATGGAGGCCAGGCAGGAGACGTACCAGCAGGTCCTGGACATGGGGGAGGAGCTGCAGACTCAGGACCGGAGACACAGGAAGGAGGTGAGACTGTGAGTCACAGCTGGGTTAGATGCGGTCTGCAGGTGGAGGTCTAACTGATGTTCCCTGCAGGTGCTGGAGAAGCTGGAGGCGCTGCAGGCGGAGCGAAACAGACTGGAGGAGCAGTGGAACCAGAAGCAGAGCTGGTTAGAGACGGTTCACCTGGAGCAGGTCTTCTACAGAGACGTGAACAGCATGGACAAGACCTCCGGATCACAAGAGGTACTCTCTGTCCGCTCTGCAGAGGACGTAACAGACTTCACATTCAGGATCTGATCATTTTAAATCCTCCACAGATCCTGCTGCAGAACAGCTCTCTGGGAGACACCGTGGACGAGACGGAGGGTCTGATCAAACGCCATGATGCCTTTGAGAAGCTGCTCAGCTCGCAGGAGGAGAAGGTCTGTCTCTGTTTGTCTGCCGTGTTTTTAAACCTTAAACTTTACTCACTCATCTGTTGATGTTTCTTCCTCCCCGTCCTCCGTGTGGTGCAGCTGTCCTCTCTGAAGGATCTGTCCGAGCGGCTGAAGAAGCAGCTGAGCCGAGAGAAGAGCGGCCGCGTGAAAACCAAACTCAAGGCCCTCCTGCAGCGACGAGACAGGATCAAGGAGCTCTCTGTCAAACGCAGGGAGGAGCTGGAGCTCTCCAAGATGTTGTGCATCTTCAATCGAGACGTTTCAGAGGTACGAAACGAACCAATCAGATCGGTTCCTCTTGTTTAAAAGCTGGATCTTGATCAGGAAACGTGTCTGTGTGTGTCTGACAGGCCGAGGAGTGGGTGTCTGAGCGGATGCAGAAGATGGCGGAGGACGGGAAAGCTGACCTCAGTAACCTGCAGGCCAAGATGAAGCTCCTGCAGAAGCATCAGGTGTTTGAGGCCGAGATCCTCGCTCACGGTCAGATTATCGCTTCGGTTCTGCAGGTAAGAAACGAGGATGAGAGGCGAGCTGAGAGAGAGGGGAGGGGAGGGGAGGGGAGGAATGGAGAGCAAAAGCAGGAGGAAGGAAGGTAGGAAATCCAAATGTCTGATGCACAATTTGTTCTTGACCTCCAGGCCGGAGAGAAACTCGTCTCCCTTCGCCACCCGAGGTCCAAAGAGGTGAAGAGGAGCGCAGCATCCCTGGAGCTCCACTGGGAGGAGCTGAAGAAGGCGCTGGCCATCCGAGGGAAGGCTCTGGAAGATAACCGAGACTTCCTGGAGTTCCTGCAGAAAGTGGAGAAGGCGGAGGCATGGATCAGGCAGAAGGTAGGAGAGGGATGGAGAGTCTGTGGTGTTTCTACAGAGCGTAACATCTGAGTCTGACCGCTCTGTGTTTCAGGAGGTGATGGTGAACGTCGGAGATCTGGGGAAGGATTACGAACACGGGATTCAGCTGCTGAAGAAACTGGGCGAGTTCAGAGGGACGGGCGACGGGGTGAGGAAGACATGCTGGTCTCTAAAGGTTAACAGGAGGAGGAAGTTCTCTCATTTACTGAAGGTGTGTTCCTCTGCAGGACGTGACGGTGGACGACGCTCACATCACCGCCATCAACAGGCTGGCAGCTCGTCTGGAGAAGAGACAGAGCGACGAAGAGCTGGTGACGGTGAGGCAGAGGAGGCAGCAGCTCAACGACAGGTAACACTCACACTCACACCCTCCTGTCTGCGTCTTATTGTCTCTCCATTTCACTCTCCATGCATCGCCTTCTGCAGGTGGAGCAAATTCCATGGAGATCTGAACAGCTACAAGAGGAAGCTGGAGGCGGCGCTGGTGATCCACGGCCTCATTCGAGAGCTTGAGGAGGTCAGGGACAGAGCCAATGAGAAGGTCAGTCATAGACTTGATAACAGCCTGTTAGCTCCTGTGCTGCTGATACGATCATCCAAGAGTGACGCTGTGTGGTCTCGTCTTGTGTAGATGCTGCTGCTGCAGGGTCAGGACTGTGGATTTGACGTGGACGGCGTGGAGAACCTGATCAGACGTCATGAGGAGACAGAGAGAGAGGCCGGGGTCATCCAGGAGAGGTCAAAGGTGAGTCCAAGGGCTTGTTTCAAAGTCTGCATGAGGACCTAAAGAAGAGTCTGCAGGAGGTTTTGCTTTTGCATGATTGAAATACATTCAGTGACAGTCTCAAACGCACGAGGAGCACATTTGAAAGAGGCACGGTGTGCACGGATTTAGCATGCACCTGCAAAGTGAAGCTCCTCCCTCTCCTCCTTTCAGGCGCTGGAGAAAGACGTCTCAGGACACCTGAGGGATCGATCAGCGATGAACGACAAGCTGAAGAACAAACAGAAGGAGGTCCAAAAAGTCCTGAAGACTCTGGACAAGGAGGTGAAGAACAGGAAGGAGAAGCTGCAGGAGGCTCATCAGCTGCAGCTCTTCAAAGCCAACCAGCGCCTCCTGCTGGAGTGGAGCGTCAAACAGAGCGGTGAGATGGCGGAGAAAGGACTCCCCAAGACCCGAGCTGAGGCCGACCGGCTCATCGTGGAGCACCAAGACTGGAAGGTGAGAGGCAGGGAGGAGATCTGCTTCCCCTCTGTGTCCAAGCAACAAACTGAATCTGGATTCTGCTGTTTTATTGATTTCAGACCGAGATAGACGCCCGTGTCGAGCGCACAGACTCAGTCCGGGACTATGGTCAGGGTCTGATCCGATCCGGTCACGACTCAAAGGCAGAGATTCAGAGAGCCCTGAACCAGCTGGAGGAAGCCAAATCTGAGCTGGACCGGGCCTGGCTGAACCGAAGCAAGACCCTGGAGCAGGCTCGAACCCTGCAGGTGAGATCTGACAGACACTTGGCGTGTTTTTACTCCTGTGTCCTCTGGTTCTGACCCACTCTACCCTCTGCAGGTGTTCCTGGGCTCAGTGGAGCAGTGTGAGAGCTGGCTCAGCAACAAGGAGGCCTTCCTGTCCAACCAGGACCTCGGGGTAAAAATAATGCAAAATAACAAAACCTGCAAACCGGAGCGGCTGCTCTTTAGGAGTGTGTTAGTACTTGATGTAAAGGCTCATGCAGCTCTCTCTCTCTCTCTGTGGGTGCAGAGCTCTGTGACGGAGGTGGAGACTCTGCAGAGGAAGCAGGCCCAGTTCGAGGAGGCTCTGGAGGCTCAGGTGGATCAGCTGGAGCAGGTGGAGAAACTGGCCCAGAAGATGATCCAGCAGAAACACTACGACTCGGACAACATCCGAGCAAAGAGCAGAGCGCTCAGTACCAGGTTATTATAATCACACACACCTTCTCTCTGCCTGTCTGAGTTTATATTCACCTGTCCGTGTGTGTGTGTGTGTGGTCACCTGTGTGCAGGAGGAGCCAGCTGCAGCAGCAGAGCCGGTCTCGCCACAAAGCTCTGGATCAGTCCCTGCAGCTGCAACAGTTCTTATCCAGCAGCTATCAGGTACTGGACTTCACTGGACTAGTCCTCGCCCAGAATATCACCCTCTGCTCATGAGGTGTGTTTACCTGTATGACGTGTGTGTGTTCCAGGTGTGTGTGTGGCTGAATGAGCGTAATGCTGTGGCGTTGGATGAGAACTGGAGGGAACCAACAAACCTGCAGGCCAAACTGCTGAAACATCAGAGCTTTGAGGCCGAGATCCTCGCTAACCGCTACAGAATCGATGCACTGACAAAGGTGAGACTGAGCCCAACTTACCTGCACCTCATGAGGCAGTTCCTTCCTCATCTTTGCAGTTTGATGACTAGTTTCTCCAGGGTAACGTGCATGTCACCTGAGCGATGATACCCCGTCTCTGTGCAGGAGGGAGAGAAGCTGCTGGAGTCTCGTTCAGCTGAACTGAAGATCCGACCTCGCCTCAGAGAGCTGACGGACAGCTGGGACGCTCTCATCAAACACTGCAAGGAGAAGAAAACCAGACTGCAGGAGGCCTACCAGGTACTAAAACACGCTCAGTGCACGATCTTAACTCCTTTAAATCTGCTTTATGAGCTGATAAGATAACAAACAGTGTCCGTGTTTCAGGCGCTGCAGTTCCAGCGCTCCCTGGACGACATGGAGCAGTGTGTGCGCTCCGTGGAGAGGGAGCTGACCAACGAGGACTTTGGGAGCGACCTGCCGTCCGTCAACAGACTGCTGAAGGCTCTGCAGGGGCTGGAGGAGGAGGTGGACGGACACAGGGAGAGAATCCAGGTACGACACCTGATGTGCAAATCTGAGGATAGATTAAGTTTCTTAAAGTGATCAGTGCATGTGTTTGCCCTGTCTGCCGGGGGGACCAGGCCTTTATTTGAGGAAGGCTTATTTTAGAGACATGGCTGTAATATATGTGGTCATAGTTCAGTTTGAAGCCTCCTTGTTTTCTCTTCTACCTCTCTTAATTTGCTCATTGTATGACAGGTAACAGGAATTTATCTCTACTATTGTTTTCCCAGGCCTGTATTTGAATCAAGGCTTTTATTTGAGACTATACAGTCATAGATATTTATAAAAGCAAACTCACAACCGACCTTTTTATTTAATTAATTAATTAATTAATTAATTAATTAATTAATTAATTAATTAATGTATTTATTATCTAGTTCAAATTTAAGTCACTTTTTATTTGTTTATTTATTTATTTATTTATTTTAAGTAAAGCATTGTATTTTATTTTAATGGTTTCATATTTTAGTGTTTTATTATCTTATTAATGTATTTTATTTTGGTGAGTTTAATTTCCTGTGTTGAGTTTTAACATCTTATTTTACCTCCAGTGTTTCCTCAGTTCTTTCAGCAACTTCTCTTTTAATTTTCATTTATTTATTTATTTTATTTTTATTGTTATTTCTATTATTGTTGCATATACTATGTTCCTAACCTTTAGGATTGTGGGGTGGTTTCAGAGCCGGGGGTCTTTTTATTTTTATATATATCTTTTTTAAATGATTCTATTTTAAGTTGTTTTTATGTACAGCACTTTGTGTTATAATATCATACACCCTTCATATATCTGCTTTATTTCACAGGCTCTGGTTGAAACAGCAAATAGCTTTCACTCTCAGGGGAACTTCCTGGCTGAGGAGATCCAGATCAGAGTCTCACACACCATCAACAGGTCTGAAAACTGAGCTGTGCATTATGGGAAATTAAGCTGTGGTGAAGACAGTTATTAGTTTGTTTTCCCCTTCTCCTTCAGGTACAACAATCTGGCCGAGCCTCTTCAGAACCGAAGGGACACCCTGGAGGCCTGGCAGGTCCTGTTCCAGTTCTACAGAGACGTGGAGGATGAGGTGTCCTGGCTGGGGGACAGAATGCCCTCCATCACCGCCAAAGACTGGGGGAGCTCGCTGAGCGGCACCCAGCAGCTGCTCCACAAACATCAGGTGAACAATCAGACCGGTCTCTTCTACCTCCTCTGTGAACGGGGTCGTCTCCTTCTTTAAGTTTACATTTCAAAATCTTTGCAGGCTGTGACGCAGGAGATCTCAGGCCGTGCCCCATTGGTCCAGGCAGTCCAGGAGGCGGGGCATAGTCTGGTGAGGATGCATGATGTGTATGATTAAAAACACTCATCAGAGAAGATGTCACCAGTATAACTTCATCCTCTTTCAGGTCCGAGCTCGCCACTTTGCGTCTCACGACATCAGAGAGCGTCTGGAAGAGCTGAAGAGTCTCCATGAGGAGCTGCAGAGGGAGGCGGAGAGGAAGGGGAAGCTGCTGCAGGAGGCGCTTAGCATCCACACCTTCCTCGGCGAGGTAACACTCTGACAGAGACACTAAAGTCAGTGTCAGTCAGTGTTTCAGCTCATTAACCTCTCTCTCTCTGTGTTCAGGTGTCTGAGCTCCAGCTGTGGATGGAGGAGCAGCAGACAGGTTTGGAGTCTAAGGACTGTGGGAGGAGCGAGGAGGCGACGGAGGCTCTGCTGAGGAAGCTGGACTCGGTGGACGTGGAGCTGGAGAACCAGAGGAGGAAGGTGGAGAGACTGCAGGAGGGCGGAGCCTCTCTGCAGCACCTCGGACATCCCAACAGGTAAACAGAAGCTGGACTAAGTTTGGTTTTGTTGCTCAGAGGTCTAAAATGTTCAGATGTTTTCATTTGAAAGAATAAAACTGATTCCGTCTCAGCCACCTGGTCTCTGAGTCCCTCCCTGACATCCTGGAACGCTTCGAGACGCTCCTCCGACTCTCTGCCGCTCGTCGAGCTGCTCTAGAGGACCAGTTCCGCCTCTATGTGTTTGAGAGAGAAGCCAAAGAACTACAAACATGGCTGACCTCAAAGAAGACCCTTTCAGAGTCCAAAGACATCGGACAAGACCTGGAGGATGTAGAGGTGAGTCACAGACGAACTGAAGAGACCATCTGTTGAGTTTTAAGTCCACAAAATGCTGCAAAGACCTGAAGTTATGATGCAAAGTTCTGAAAACAACATTCAGCCTGGCCTCTTAAAAGTTCTGGATCCTGTGCTGAACTAGATCTCCCTCTCCTCCTCTCTCTGTCTGCAGGTTCTCCAGAAGAAGCTGGAGGTCCTGGTGTCTGAGATGTCCGGTCTAGGTCGCAGTCGGCTGACCTCCGTGCAGCAGCTGTGCAGAGGCCTGCAGCAGGACGATCAGGCCAGGAGGAGGGACGACGCCCTCAGCAGCCTGTGGGAGGACCTGAACAGCAGCATCAGGACCAGGGAGCAGGTGAGACCTGGTGAAGGATGCACGGGGGGGACCTGATACCTTAAGTGGTTTAAAGAGGGTGACTGAGAGTCTGTCTCGTGTCCTGCAGGATCTGCAGTCGGCGAGGGAGGTTCATCAGTTTAATCACGATGTGGACGAGCTGAAGGGCTGGATGGCCGAGAAGGAGGCTGTGCTGGACTCGGAGGACCAGGAGCACGACCTGCACTCCATCCAGACTCTGCTGAGACAACACGAGGCCCTGGAGGTAGGACATAAGAAGCTCCTGATTCATCACACTGAGGTGTAGGCTTAATTCAAGGCTTTAAAGCAGCAGATTGTGACATGGCATTGATGGATCTCTGTCCTCCATCAGAGGGACCTGGCTCTGATCTCAGAGGAGGTGAAGAGGAGCAGAGAGGAGAGCCGGTCTCTGAGCAGACGTCAGCCTCAGGCCCGACCCGCTGTGACTCAGAGGCTGGAGGAGCTGGAGGTCTGCTGGACCAAAATCCAGGACAAGGCCTCTCAACGCCGGGCCAGGCTGGGCCAGGCTGAAGACGTGCAGAAATACTTATCAACCCTGACTGAACTTGTGTAGGTTTCCTCCCCCTCTCTCATAAACTCATCTGAGCATGTGCGCTTGCAGAAGGTCAATGCACGTGTTTTAAAAGGTTTAAAATATGAGTTTAAGTCATGAAGTTGATTTATTGTGCACAAAGTTGCAGAAAATTTAGTTGCAAGATGAGTTGGAGGTCAGCAAATTCTTGCAAAGACACATACGCAGTGTCCTTTTTTATTTCCTAAAGACATCCCTGAATATTCAAACTGTGGTCCCTGTGTTGGGGGATAAAACACACATTTTAAATCTTTCCAAACACCAGTCAGGGTGGGTTTAGTGGAAGATATCAGGATGAAAGTATCTGAAGTCTCCAGCAGCAGGTTCAGTCTGATGTCTGTGTTTCGTCTCAGGGCCTGGCTGAAGAAGATGCTCTCTTTGGTGCGAGGAGAAGCTCTCAGCGTGGAGGGAGCAGACCTGGAGCAGCTCATCAAAAAACACGAGGAGTACCGCATCCAGATGGACCGACAGCTCAGCAAATCCCAGGCCGTGAAAGAGGAGGGGAGGCGTCTGATAGAGGATGGGAACTTCATGTCCAAAGAGGTGAGACACACAGAAACATCCTAAAGAGAGACCGGCTGATCTTACAATGCATCCTGACCTTTGTCTCTTTCATTTCCTCTCAGGTGGAGGAGCGAGTGTTTGAGCTGGAGGAGCTGGAGGTGCAGCTGCAGAAGGTCTGGGAGGAAACGAAGCTGCTGTACGAGGAGGAGCTGGAGATCGCGCTCCTGCAGAGGGAGCTGGAGCAGGCGGAGCGCTGGCTGAGCTCCTACGAAAACACGCTGATGGCCGAGGACTACGGGGTGAGTCCGGACCAGATCAGAATCACATCCTTTTTCAATTAAAAGTCTGAACTCATGTTTTGTAAAACTGCCATCTTCCCTTCAGGACTCTGTGTCAGACGTCATGGAGCTCCTGAAGAGGCAGGAGGACTTGGAGGCCATGATTCAGGCGCAGAGCGACCGCTTCATCGCGCTGCAGAAGAAGAAGACACAGGTCAGATTAGATCAGATCAGGAATGAAAACTAGAAAGTTACTGAGCTGTGATTCACACGTTTATATGTTCATCCTTTCAGAGGGAGAGGAGGCTGAACCTTCATGGCACTGAGGATCTGGACCACGAGGACAGGAAACCTCCAGCCAGGGTTTCGTCTCTGATGAGGAAACCTTCAGATCCACACACCCCGAGGATCTCCCCCAGAGACGTCATCCGTAGAGTCAGCAGCGGCAGGACGGACAGAGCGACCCGACCCTCTGTGCTGGACAGGAAAACCAGTCTCACAGCTTCGGCTACTTCTACACCCGGTCCCTCGCTCCACCCGGACTTGGACTCAGGGAGACGCTTCAGTGCCAGGAAGAAGACCGAAGAGGAGTCCAGCAGCTCCTCTGATAGTCCCAGCTCAAGCCCGACTCTGAAGTCCAGGAGAAGTCGATCCAGGCGCTCCGTGTCTCCAAAACGTCCTCAGTCTACTCCGCCTAAACCTCCCTCCGCCCCTCAAACCTCCGTCACCTCTCCATCCAAACATTCCCCTGAGGACGAGCCTCGTCCCAGACCCAGATCCAAACCTCCTCTAGCTCCAAAACCTAGAATCCCCTCTCCAGACCGCCCCTCTACACCACCTGACTCTCCTCCACCAATCAGAGCTCTCGTTGCTCCCACTAACCCTCCTCCTCCTCCTCCATCTGTCGCGAAGAGATCCTCTCTTCCTCCATCACCACCTTCTCCAAGAAAACACCTTCCTGATTCTCCACCTGACGCCCCGCCTGCTGCTCCAATCACAGAGGAGGACCCGGCATCAGCTGACCTCGCTCCTCCAATCAGAGAGCTGCTTCCGTCTCCTCCACAGCGACGGAGGAGGTTAGAGGATCTCCCAGAGGAGGAGCCCGGCCTGCCCAGCTCCAAACCAGAACCAGAACCAGAACCAGAGGTACACACTGTAACTGAATTAAACATCAGGACTTTATTGATTATCAGAAACTGATTGGTTCTCTCTCACCTGCTCAGGTAAAAACAGCTCAGCCAATCAGGATGGAGGGGACGCTGGAGATCAAACTGAAACAAGGAGGGAGCAAGGTGAGGAACTTCTGATGAAGAGTTTATGTTTAATGATTGTTCAGACAGACGAGTTACCTCCATGACGGATACCTGGCTCTGTGATTGGTCAGTGTGGGCTGACAGGTGTGTCTTGTCTATCTGTGATTGGCTGCAGGGTCAGGAGCACTGGGAGGAAGTGTTTGCTGTCCTGGAGAGAGAGACGTTCAGCCTGTTCAACGACAGAGCAGCTGCTGCAGAGGTAATCTGACTTTATATTATTATTATTATTATTATTATTATTATTATTATTTATTTGAACCTTTATTCAGTAAATGTTGGATTATATTTAATAAATAAGAAAATTATTTTAATTATAATAATTATCATAATACATTATTTGTGTATACATGTATATATGTGTAATAATTCAATTTAAAAAATGTTTTTATGTTATTGTGGCAAATTAAGGTATAATGTTCGTTGTAATTGTAATATTAGTGATAATTCTTGTTATTATCATTAAGTTTCTGTTTGTTTGTTTTTATTATTTATTATTATTTTGACGTATTCATTTATTTTATTTTCTTGTTATTATTTAAGAATTTATTGTCTTATTTTTATTGTTAAAAGACATTGTCAATTACAAGTGTTCAACTTTTATCAAATTCAGTGAAAAAAGTTCATAAAAAATAAATAATTCTGCTACTACTAATAAAGATAATTTAAAAAATTAATAATTATTATCACAATAAAGATAATCCAATAATATAAGAGTAATAATGACAACAATAATAAATATCATTATAATAATAGTTAAAGTAATCATAATTATTATTACAAATATTTAGAAAAATAATAATAACAATAATAACTCCACAAATAATAAAATGAGGGTAATAATAATTTTAAAAATAAAATAAATAACAATAAAAAGTCACTGTGTGTGTGTATGTGTGTGTGTGTGTGTGTACTTCCTCAGAGGACCTCTAGGTGGCCTCCTATCAGCATGGTTGGAGCAGTTTGCAGAGAGAACGTTTACTACAGGAGGAAGGAGCACACCTTCAAACTCATGTGAGATACAGACACAGGACGCTTCCTCACATTACCATGATCATACTGAAGATATTAAACACACTGAGCTTTACAAGTGTTTACAGGTTTTATTCTTCTTTTAGAGGAGAGAGTCATACAGTTACAGAGAGTCTGCAGAGAGAGATGTTTCCCTCTCAGTGCCCTGTTTCCTTTTTTATTAATATGCATCTTATTATGAGATTAGTATCTGAACATGCTCTGACAGACACTGTTTGTGACTGTGTGTGTGTGTGTGTGTGTGTGTGTGTGTGTGTGTGTGTGTGTGTGTGTGTGTGTGTGTGTGTGTGTGTGTGTGTGTGTGTGTGACTGTGTGTGTGTGTGTGACTGTGTGTGTGTGTCCTAGACCGGAGGATGGCAGCCAGTACCTGTTTGCAGCATCCAGCAGAGACCTCCAGCTGCTCTGGATAAAGAAACTCCAGAACGTCCCTGAATCTGCCAGCAGCGACTCAGACGACTCAGGGTAAACACACACACACACACACACACACACACACACACACACACACACACACACACACACACTGTACCTGAGAGAACACTCCTGCACCAGTATTTTTAAATGTAGCGATCTCATCCAGAGAGGAGGTTTGATTCGCTCTCTGTGAATGTTTGTGCAGATTGAATGTTCCCATCACTAAAATCCTCTTGGTGTTTGGATCAGTGGAGATTTATTCTCTCGTAGTCGGACTGACTGAAATACTTTCTGTGATTTTATGAATGTTTCAGGCTCAGAGTTTCATTAAAGTTGTGTCACCCAAGTTTCTCTGTCCCTCACGTCTGATCTCCTGCAGTACCTGAGACACGCTCTGCAGGTGATCAGAGGGCCAGAGGTCACTCCTGTGATGTTTAAAGGTGACATATCAAGCAGAATGTTCTTTTTAATGGTCCTCTCCCTGAAATCTGTGTCCCTGTCTACAAACCCCCTGAAGAGTCAAAGACTCCATTCTGCCCCTGTTCTGATTTCTCCACCTTTCTGTAAATGTGTGCTGAAACCAGCCGTTTCAGTTTTCAGTGTTTTTCATACGTCACAACGCCATCCGGTCTGTAACAGGAAGTCAGAGCTCGGAGCTTGTTCAGCCCATAGACTGTATAAAATACAACTCAACCCCTCCTCCGTTTTTCATTCCCTGCACACATGTGTGCTAACAAGGAGCTTAGGAGGGAGGCATGCTAGTTGTAGGCTGTCTTAATAAACACAAAGGTCGCTTTGACTCCCCACGTCTGCAGATTTGAAGATCTAGTGGAGGATTTTTAGTTTTCATGGAAAAGTGCTAGCGCTAGTTAGCATAGCCACATAGCTACATGTTGGTAGCTGTGTACCAAGACACACGTCGACATGCTGACAAATAAAACAACAAGAAACACTAAATCTGTGACCAATGGTTCAGAAAGGTCCTGCTGCAGGCGCCTCTCCGTCAGGATCAGATTCTGGATCAGATTCAGAGGGTTGAAGTAACGCGGGTCTGTGAGCAGCCGTGTATATTCAGCCAACATGTAAACATTAGATCAATGTGCTGGAGAGCCGAGGAGGCCACACCCACTTCATGAGGGGGCGTGGTCAGAGAGAAAACGGAGTGTTCTGAGGAGGACTGAAGAAGAGGGTTTTTTAGGCAGACCAGAATCTGATTTCAAAGTGTTTTTATGAGCATAAACTTTAAAGACATGTTTTGGGGACCTCTTAGACCAATATATGTTGATGAAAAAAGCGTGATATGTCACCTTTAAATCAAAGTGTGACCTTCTCATGTGAAATATGAACTTTCTCATGCCGCTGTTTTAAAGATACCTGCAGCTGGTTGTTGCTTTATTCTTAGTTTGATCCATTGGGTCAGGTGCTGATTATTATTATTATTATTATTGTTATTATTTTTTTGCATTCATTTTTCTCAAAATTTGTTTTTATTGGCAAAACGCAAACATTAGAATACAGGTCTAATATTCAAAGATATTTTCATGTTTTAAATGTAGTCATATGTATATATGGAAAAAAGAATAATAATAACAATAGAATAAAATAAAATGAAACAAAACAACAATAAAATAGGATTAACTTAAATTAAATTAAAAAAAAACAAAAAAAACAAAGAAAAGTTTTAAAATGATAATAACTTAAATTATACTAAATACATACATACACTTTTTAATTTAATTTTATCATTAATATTAATTATTTATTATTATTACAACTGTTATTACAATTTTTATATAATTTTAATTTGTTAAGAATTACTAATTTAATTGATTGTTTTTATCATTATTATATTTAGTGATTTTTTTGTATTTTATCAGTAGTATTATTTTGTATTATTATCATTACTATTATAATTATTGTTGTAAATAAATAGATATTTATGAGATCAGACGCAGACAGGCAGCAATGTGTGTGTGCGTGCATATCTGACTTTAACCTGTTCTTCCACACACATGCAGGAATGATTTATAACCTCACTAAGCAGTGGCATTAATGCATTCATAGAATAACACTAATATAAGGTGTTTAGAGTTCACTTCCTCTCCTGCAGGAACGATCAGTCTGCAGTGAGTCTGAATATTTCTGTGTTTTCTTGTTGCAGCAAATCCAGGTTCAGTAGTTTGAGCGTCGCTCTGTCTGCAGAGACTCTTCTAATGAGGCTGCTCTGCATGTTGAGATCCAGCGCCGTGTGTCTATATGTTCTGAGCTGTGAACACTAGATTAAACTCTGTGGATGATGTGACTTAAGGGATATAACATGTTTTAAATCTCTAAGAAAAAAGAGAAAAGTTTCCTTGTGTGCTTTTGCAGGAGCCGTAGAGAAACTACATTAAATATGAGCTTAAATATTAAATGAATGTTGATATTTGAAACATTTAGGTTCTTGTGTTTGCAGAGAATCCCTCAAAGCGTTCTCTGCAGCCTGACGGTCTTTAAGAAGCTTTCCTCTGAGCGTTAACTTTTACATAAAAAGCCTTCACTCATTCATATTTGCTCCCGTCTGTCACCTTCAGTCCCGTCTGGATCACTCCTGCGTTGATTGAGTGGCTCCTGGTTTTTAAGTTTTAACTCCTCAGAATAATTCCCCTAAAATAAGACGTCGGCCGTCGACTCGGGGACGGCCGCTCCTGGTTTCTGGTTTGGAGTCAAACAGGACGTCTGTCAGTCAGACGCGTTGTTAAAGAGACTCAGACTTCAAACTGCGTCAGGTAATTTGACTTTGACTTTCACATCTACCTGCTCACGCTGTGCACGGCGGGGGGGCGGAGCTCCTCTCAGGTGGGTGAAAGGCCACAGAAATGAAACCCGGGCCAGCAGGATTTTTCTTTAATGAGATACTTTGACAAGGTGGATTTTATTCAGCGTGGCACACAAAGGTGGAGAACCCACGGCGGCACAGGACGCAGACACGGATCTATTCAGATATCAGGCTGCACGTCTGATTCGGTCTGGAGCAAGGAGGACGAGTTTAAAATCCTGCAGAGCCAACAGGAGCAGAGGAATCACAGAATACATGAGACCACGATCCTGCAGTAGGAACATATTAATTCAACATTTATAAATGTGGCTCTCGCCTGTCTGCACCAGGATAAATCATCACTTAAAGGTGACATATCATGCTCTTTTTCATCAACATATCTTGGTCTAAGAGGTCCCCAAAACATGTCTTTAAAGTTTATGCTCATAAAAACACTTTGAAATCAGATTCTGGTCTGCCTGTAAACCCCTCTTTTTCAGCCCTGCTCAGAACAGGCTGTTTTCTGTGTCTGTGCCTTTAAATGAGAATGAGCTCTCTGACCACGCCCCCTCAGGAAGTGGGTGTGGCCTCCTCGGCTGTCCAGCACGTTGATCTAATGTTTCCATGTTGGCTGAATATACACGGCTGCTCACAGACCCGCGTTACTTCAACCCTCTGAATCTGATCCAGAATCTGATCCTGACGGAGAGGCGCCTGCAGCAGGACCTTTCTGAACCATTGGTCACAGATTTAGTGTTTCTTGTTGTTTTATTTGTCAGCATGTCGACGTGTGTCTTGGTACACAGCTACCAACATGTAGCTATGTGGCTATGCTAACTAGCGCTAGCACTTATCCATGAAAACTAAAAATCCTCCACTAGATCTTCAAATCTGCAGACGTGGGGAGTCAAAGCGACCTTTGTGTTTATTAAGACAGCCTACAACTAGCATGCCTCCCTCCTAAGCTCCTTGTTAGCACATGTGTGCAGGGAATGAAAAACGGAGGAGGGGTTGAGTTGTATTTTATACAGTCTATGGGCTGAACAAGCTCCGAGCTCTGACTTCCTGTTACAGACCGGATGGCGTTGTGACGTATGAAAAACACTGAAAACTGAAACGGCTGGTTTCAGCACACATTTACAGAAAGGTGGAGAAATCAGAACAGGGGCAGAATGGAGTCTTTGACTGTTCAGGGGGTTTGTAGACAGGGACACAGATTTCAGGGAGAGGACCATTAAAAAGTCCATTCTGCAGGATATGTCACCTTTAATTTAGAATCAACAGAAGACGTGTCTTTACAGTAGTCCTTTAACATTTCCTCTGGGAGGTAAAGTTTGTGTTTCAGGGTCTTAGGATAAAGTCTCCTGAAGCTAACGTCTCCTTGTTGTCCTTCAGAAGAGCGTCTTCAGTCAACCTGAGTCTGGAGAAGTTGGCCGAGGCTCCGGACGAGCCGTCCTCGCCCCGGAGACCCGAGAGCCTGGAGAGACAGTCGTCCGCCGAGGGGACGCCTCCTCCGAAACCCCCCCACACGTACTACAACAGACACCGCTTCCACGAGGACGAGGAGGACCGGACCTCAGGTGAGACCACACAGCAGATCTTTATTATTAACTCTCACCAACAGGATGTCCCTGACTCTGAATCTGTCTCTCTGAAGGAACTCTGAGCCATCAAGTCCAGCCCCCTTCTGCATCTCCTCCTCCGCCTCAGGACGCCCCCATGGCGTCTGACGACAACCTGAGCAAGTCCAGGAGGAATGTCTTCAGGAAGTTCTTCAACAAGAAGTAGAACGTTTGGACTTAATGACCCGACCTGAGGACAGAGGAGCGGGTCCTGGAGCCTTATCCTTAAATTCAAAGTGCTTTATTCAACGTGTTCACAAAGTGCTCTACAGGAAATACACAGGACATATAATCTCAATCATTCTTCACTTTAATCAAACATTTAAACCCTCAATCCAAAGTCCAGGTTTACTTGATTTAACATTTTTCATTAGCTGTCATTTAATCCTCAAAACACTGACTTCCTGTCGCAGCAGGAGTTAAAGTCCTAGGCCTTAACCTAGTCTGCTCTAACGTGGACGAGTCAGACCGGTCAGGGTGTCCATGCTGAAACCCTGTCCTCCTCTGAAAGCTCCTACGATGGAGGAGGACCACCTAGATCTCAGTCCAGTCCAGGATCTGAAGGACGAGCGTAGTCTGATTCAGGACTTAAAGGATCTGCTGCTGACGTCTCAGATACCTCAGATACTCTGACTCCAAATGTGCCGCATGTCAACGCCCACTGTGAGGATATTTTGGCTTCTGTTTTGTGCAAGAGGATGAGGAGACACGCCGTCCATCTTTTTATCAACGGCAGAAAAAGAAAGAACAGTCTTGCAGATCTCTGTCCAGACTTCTGCACCAAAGCTCCACGTTGGATGGATGTGGATCAGCAGGAGATCTCCCTCTGCTGAAACATCCTCCCTCACGTTCATCAAGCCCTGATGACCTAAAACTGTTTGAAGTGACTCCATGTGAAGAGTTTTCCTGTAAAATACGACAATCCAAACAAATTTGCGACATTTAGGGAGCAGAAAAGCGTCCTGCAGATATCGATGCTCGGTGTTTTCACAGATCTTCAAAAGGATGAACTTCCACTAATGATTCTGTGTTTTTGTTTATTTATTAATGAGGAGAGAAATCCAAACATCTTCAGACTCATCCTCTCCTCCATTCAATCAGATCAATCAGCCAATCATTAAACCACGGCGTCACATTAAGACCTCAGAGTTCAAATTAAAGTCATTGAGGTGTTTGAGAGAGCGTCTTTCAGAGGAACAGATCCTGAATCATAAACATGTTTCTGCTCGTCACACCAACACAGTCTCAGTTATGTGTCATTAAACTTCCTGTATTGATGATAATCTGCTTAATTTGATTGATTCTGTAACGTCTTTAGATTAAAGACTTCCACGTGTCAGCGCTGACTTCCTCATCCTCCGCCTGTGTCTGCTTTTTCTTCCTGTTTGTGGAGAAACATCCACGTATTGGTTTATTGATCCGGTGAGTGACTGTCCTCAGCTTTCATTTTCCAGCCTGTGAGGTGAGGTCAAAGGTCGACTGTCTGGACGCAGAGGTCATGGAGGAGTCACGGAGGGGTCGGCGTCTCCACGCTCAGCTTCTGTGAGTGTTTCTCATATTCACGTCTTGTTTGAAGTTTCCCTCCATGTTCTGTTTCTCATACATGAAGCTCTAAAGCTGGAGGTAAACCTGCTTTACAATCTCACATCACTAATGTTTATTCACATCACTAATGTTTATTCACATCACTAATGTTTGTTCACATCACTAATGTTTGTTCACATCACTAATGTTTGTTCACATCACTAATGTTTGTTCACATCACTAATGTTTGTTCACATCACTAATGTTTGTTCACATCACTAATGTTTGTTCACATCACTAATGTTTGTTCACATCACTAATGTCTGTTCACATCACTAATGTTTGTTCACATCACTAATGTTTGTTCACATCACTAATGTTTGTTCACATCACTAATGTTTGTTCACATCACTAATGTTTGTTCACATCACTAATGTTTGTTCACATCACTAATGTTTGTTCACATCACTAATGTTTGTTCACATCACTAATGTCTGTTCACATCACTAATGTTTATTCACATCACTAATGTTTGTTCACATCACTAATGTTTGTTCACATCACTAATGTTTGTTCACATACTTGTCTGTGCGCTACACGTCTTACTGGAGGATTCCTCTAGAGGGCGCACAACAGAGCTCAGGCTGTATGCAACTACCGAACGTCTGACAGTTTCCTCCGTACTCGGACGTAAGCGTCTCCGATTTAGATTATTTAAACGAGCGTGTTTGTCGCTGGGCGGTGCCAATGATTGCAGACTTGATCCATCAGCTCTCTCCAAATCTTTGTTATTGTGCTCCCTGCTGCCGTTCTTCCTCTACACTGCCCCTACTGGTCAGGTGCATACTGCAGCTTGCATCCACTGCGTGGAGATTTTTGAGGATGTGCACGTGAACGCGATACTTATATACTGTTATACAATGTTACTTTGATCTCTTTCCATCGCTTTGATCTCATTCTATGGCTTTGATCTCATTCTATTGCTTCGATCTCATTCTATTGCTTTGATCTCTTTCTATCGCTTTGATCTCATTCTATGACTTTGATCTCATTCTATTGCTTTGATCACATTCTATCGCTTTGATCTCATTCTATTGCTTTGATCACATTCTATCGCTTTGATCTCACTATACTGCTTTGATCACATTCTATCGCTTTGATCTTGTTCTATCGCTTCGATCTCATTCTATCACTTCGATCACATTCGATTGCTTTGATCTCATTCTATCGCTCTGATCTCATTCTATCGCTTTGATCTCATTGTATCGAATTCTATCGCTTCGATCACATTCTATCGCTTTGATCTCATTCTATTGCTTTGATCTCATTCTATCGCTTTAATCTCATTCTATCGCTTTGATCACATTCTATCGCTTTGATCGCATTCTATGGCTTTGATCTCATTCTATTGCTTTGATCACATTCTATTGCTTTGATCACATTCTATCCCTTTGATCTCATTCTATCGCTTTGATCACATTCTATTGCTTTGATCTCATTCTATTGCTTTGATCTCATTCTATTGCTTTGATCTCATTCTATCGCTTTGATCTCATTCTATTGCTTTGATCTCATTCTATCGCTTTAATCTCATTCTATCGCTTTGATCGCATTCTATGGCTTTGATCTTATTCTATGGCTTTGATCTCATTCTATTGCTTTGATCACATTCTATTGCTTTGATCACATTCTATCGCTTTGATCTCATTCTATTGCTTTGATCTCATTCTATTGCTTTGATCTCATTCTATGGCTTTGATCTCATTCTATGGCTTTGATCTCATTCTATTGCTTTGATCTCATTCTATGGCTTTGATCTCATTCTATGGCTTTGATGAGCTTCTTTTGAGCTTCAGTCCTCTTAAATCTAAATTAAAGCACCACAAAACAACTCATGAACACATTTCAGTCTCTAACAAAGTCCAGCTTTGACTTTTCCTTCCATGCTGCAGCATTTTAATAAAACAGAAACACCTTCAGATGTTTAGGAACCAGCTGATTCTCTCTGTTTCATTCCTGCTTTTTGGGATCATCATTTCAGCTCGTCATGGAGACGTCTTCCTGTTTTAATCATCACCTTTAATCCTGACTCCTGACAGGTACAGACCTGTGTCATGTTTCATTTAAACGTGACAAATGACATAAAGAAATTAAAATTCTGATATTTTTGTAAATATTTCAACTAAAAATAAAGATTAATTTAACAGTTAATCTCTAAAATGTGAGGATTTAATGCTCTTCCTATAAATACGTGTCATTTTTTTGAGTTTTTCTGAAGGTTTAGTCTGTTTCTTCACAAAGCACCAAACATTTCTGACAGTTTTTATAAATTAAAAATTATTTCTATTTGTGGACTAAATATTAAAACCATATTAACACTGATAAGTGTTGCAGTATTGTCCAAAGAAAGAGTTGAAAATGTGCTCCAGCTCTTAAATCCTGCTGTAAAACTAACACAGGACTGAAAATCTTTTTATAAACTATAAAATAAAACAGATTTTTTTCTTCTTTTCAAACATTAAAAACATTAAAATCATCTTAAAGGTCATATTTGTGTCAGTTTATCTAAAGGAGTATATTATTAAGAGCAGCTCTTTAAGTCTAACATCTCATTGAGGTTTAAACCTGAGTTGTAGTTCCTCTCTCGGCCACTGGGTGTCACTCTCGTTGCAGTAATCGCCCCCTCTCCTCCTCCCGCTCTCTCGGTTTGGGTCTCGGGCTCCAGCCGGCAGATTGTCCGGTTCAGAAGTTTATTTTCAGCGCTTGACATTGATTGAACCATTAACCCTGCGGCGCCAACACCGCTAATGATTTCTGCTTGTTTTTGTTCTGCAGGAGGAGCGCCAGCCTCAGCCACACATCCGGGGGTTTATTATTTCATCACCTGAGCGCGTGCATTCACTCACTCATCTATTCATCTGTTCATTCATTCATGTGTGCATGTGTTCACAGGTTTGTCTCTGTGCTCTACACCTTCATAAATAAAGTTTAGAGATTCAAAATAAAGCTTCACAGCCTCAACATCCTCTTCATATTTATATTTAGATATTTATATTTACACTGAATGCTCCTTTTTAACAAACCAGAGACTGACACAAATATTAAAAAATACATTAATGTGACTGAAATCACTTAAATTAATATAATGTGGAGATTTCTGAAGATACATTTAATTAAAATGCTTAAAAACTTACAAAATAAATGTTTTCCAATCAGTCAAAGAGGAGCCAACTCAAATTAAATACTGTAATACTTTGAATATAACAACACAACACTACATTTAACATTTAGTACTAATACGTCATGATTTCAGAGTGAATATAATCTAAACAAAATAACTTAAATTAATATAATATGAAGAATTTAAAGATAATTTTAAATTGAAATTATTAAAAGTTTAGAAAACAATAATTCAGAGAGGAGTTAACCCAAAATAATTACTGTAATACTCTGAATATATAACAACACTGTTTTTATAACAACATTTAACATTTCATTTTAATAAATCAGGAATTAAAAGTGAAAATAATAACAAAATGATTTTTATTAATATAGTATGTAGAGATGTTTTAAAGAGATATTCTAAATTTAAGTGCTTCAAAGTTTAGAAACGATTCTTCCCAATCAGTCCCAAATGTATTACCGTAATACTTTGAATATAAGAAGACTATTGTGTTTTTTCAATTACATTTAATATTTGATTTTAATAATAAATGCTGATTTTTAATATATTAGGATGATTTTAAAGTGAAATCTGGAACTGAAATAAGCCTTTTCAAAAAATGTTGTGGAATCCAGACACGCTCATTTTTACTTTATAAAATATGAAGTATTTAGCATCTTTCTTTTAGAATAATATGTTGCATATTTACTGATATATAACATATTTTTCATCTTCATTGTTAAATCAGATGCAAAGAGAAGGTAAAGTGGGTTTCATTCTGACATGCACATTTTGGGGCTTAGAAATAAAATAAATCTACTTAAAACTAAAAATGTGATGAACTGAGAGTATAAAAACAAACTGGATTAAACAGAAGGAAACACCTGAAAGCCTCCTGTAACATGTGATACATTAACCCTGAACCACCTGGAGTTAAAGGAAGTTTCACATTTTGATCTGATTTTGAACATTTCCCTGAAACCTCCTCAGACTGATCTAACCTGCAGGATGTCTGACTGTAGATCTGAGGAGGATGGATGTTTGATACAGAAACTTTAAAGTGTTCAGAGATGTTCTTCTTGTATTTCCAAAGAGTCTCATGGTTCCTCAAGCCTCTCTCTGGGAGCCTCTCTGGGAGCCTCTCTGGGAGCCTCTCTGTCAGTCTCTCTGTCAGTCTCTCTGTCAGCCTCTCTGGGAGCCTCTCTGGGAGCCTCTCTGTCAGTCTCTCTGTCAGTCTCTCTGTCAGCCTCTCTGTCAGTCTCTCTGTCAGTCTCTCTGTCAGCCTCTCTGTCAGTCTCTCTGTCAGTCTCTCTGTCAGTCTCTCTGTCAGCCTCTCTGTCAGTCTCTCTGTCAGTCTCTCTGTCAGCCTCTCTGTCAGCCTCTCTGTCAGTCTCTCTATCAGCCTCTCTGTCAGCCTCTCTGTCAGCCTCTCTGTCAGTCTCTTTGTCAGCCTCTCTGTCAGTCTCTCTGTCAGTCTCTCTGTCAGCCTCTCTGTCAGTCTCTCTATCAGCCTCTTTGTCAGTCTCTCTGTCAGTCTCTCTGTCAGTCTCTCTGTCAGTCTCTCTATCAGCCTCTTTGTCAGTCTCTCTGTCAGCCTCTCTGTCAGTCTCTCTGTCAGTCTCTCTGTCAGTCTCTCTATCAGCCTCTCTGTCAGTCTCTCTGTCAGCCTCTCTGTCAGTCTCTCTGTCAGTCTCTCTGTCAGTCTCTCTATCAGCCTCTTTGTCAGTCTCTCTGTCAGCCTCTCTGTCAGTCTCTCTGTCAGTCTCTCTGTCAGTCTCTCTGTCAGTCTCTCTGTCAGTCTCTCTATCAGCCTCTCTGTCAGTCTCTCTGTCAGTCTCTCTGTCAGCCTCTCTGTCAGTCTCTCTGTCAGCCTCTCTATCAGTCTCTCTGTCAGTCTCTCTGTCAGCCTCTCTCTTGATCTCTCTGTCAGCCTCTCTCCTGGTCACTCTCCTGGTCTCTCTCCTGGTCTCTCTCCTGGTCACTCTCCTGGTCTCTCAGTCAGCCTCTCTCCTGGTCACTCTCCTGGTCTCTCTCCTGGTCTCTCAGTCAGCCTCTCTCCTGGTCTCTCAGTGAGCCTGTCTCCTGGTCTCTCAGTGAGCCTCTCTCCTGGTCTCTCAGTCAGCCTGTCTCCTGGTCCCTCTCAGTCAGCCTGTCTCCTGGTCCCTCTCAGTCAGCCTGTCTCCTGGTCTCTCAGTCAGCCTCTCTCCTGGTCTCTCAGTCAGCCTGTCTCCTGGTCCCTCTCAGTCAGCCTGTCTCCTGGTCCCTCTCAGTCAGCCTGTCTCCTGGTCCCTCTCAGTCAGCCTGTCTCCTGGTCCCTCTCAGTCAGCCTGTCTCCTGGTCCCTCTCAGTCAGCCTGTCTCCTGGTCTCTTTTGTCCCTCCAGGCCTCCGTCTGATTCTCTCTTCCTCATTCAGCTCACGGTGACAGAGAGAGCAAACAGCAGGAGAGCTGCTGCCCATCAAACCCAGTTTAACCAGTTTAATGAGCAGTTTGTTCCCCAGTACAGCACCGGGCAGTCAGGGGGGGGCTTTACTTTATTTATTTAGAGGAAAAATAAAATCTGAAAAATGTGTTTTTATTTTAAAACAGGGTCCGGGTCTCAGTCCGGGTCTGTTTCTGCAGGTCTGCAGCTGCTGCAGGGTCAGACTGTCCAACACTGCAGAGATAAACACACTTTACTGCAGAGGATGAGGATTCCTCCTTTATTTATATTAAATATTAAATATACTTTAAAATGAAATCTTAGAAATAAAGACTCGTTTATTCTTCTGTTAGAGCTCGACGCGCTGAGGAGGGACATGTCTGAGTCGGAGGATTTTTAAAGACATGTAAACCGAGACTTTATTAACAGTTCAAGTGATTTTAAAATATGTTTATATATATATGTAAGAGTTTTAATCCACGAACAGGTGAAACCTACAAAATAAAACATGCATTCATGTGATTTAATTTACAGTCTGTTCATATTTCGCAGGTGTGCATGGAGCAGTTTATAAAAACCTGCAGAATAATATTAAAACTGAACAAAACTAATATTTCAAAACTGCAAATAAACCTAAATACAGCTTTTATATGTATTTGATTTATATTTACAGACTTTATTCTAAAGTTAAATACTGCAGACACACGTTTATTATTCGAAAGGCACGGGACGGTGAATTTAACATTTAGAGCACCACAGAAATATTAAATAATTATTATTAACGGGGAATAAAAGCCCGATTTAACCCGTTAAACAGAAACAACCCGGTGTGTAATATCAGGTTTATTAGAAGATTAAAGTAAAACTGAGTTTTTGTTTCGTTTCTTTCTGTTTCTGTTCTTTTTATGTCATCCTCATAAAAAGTCTCGATTTACTGAGACACTGAGGATATTTTAACTTTTATAAAAACATATAAACAGATCAGATTTAGAGGAAATTTAACCGCCTCAAATAAAAAAACTAGTTTTTCTAATTCGCTTTTATTTTGTAGTAAATTCTTCTTCCGGTTGAGGTATTTTATTTTGTTAATCAGGATGTTTCTATAAAATTTCGATGATAATCAGGAATTTAAAGTTTAAATGATAATAAACAGTGAGTGTGGTTTTAACAGGCTGCTGTATGCGGGTGTAGTTCCCGTCCCCGCCGCTGGGGGGCGCAATCTGTCCTCTCCTCCTCTCCTCGCGCTCTTGATCCCTCTGATTTATTTGCTCACAACTTTCCCTCTGAGCCTTAAAGCAACAATAATAACACTGAAGCTGTTTATGTTCAAACATTCTCCCTCAGAGGAGTAAATACGGCCTCCACCCCTCCATCCCTTCATCCCTCCATCCCTCCACTCCTTCATTCTTTCATCCCTTCATTCCCTGGGCAGGTTTAACACTGAGGTCTATTTTCATACTTTACCTTCTTACACAGGAGGGCCGGGGTCAAAGGTCAGAGCTGACACAGCATGAAGGGACTAGTTACTGAGATCAGGAGAGAGAACCAGATCCTTTGTGCTGCTTCAAAAATAACAACCACTACACCGGATTAACAGGAGGAGCAGAACATACATACATTTAATATATTCACATTCAAATATATATTTATCAGAAGGAGCAGATAAAATATATATATTTAATATATTTAATATATTCACATTCAAATATATTTATCAGGAGGAGCAGAACATATATATATTTAATATATTCACATTCAAATATATATTTATCAGAAGGAGCAGAACATATATATATTTAATATATTCACATTCAAATATATATTTATCAGAAGGAGCAGAACATATATATATTTAATATATTCACATTCAAATATATATTTATCAGAAGGAGCAGAAAATATATACATTTAATATATTCACATTCAAATATATATTTATCAGAAGGAGCAGAACATATATATATTTAATATATTTAATATATTCACATTCAAATACATATTTATCAGAAGGAGCAGAACATATATATATTTAATATATTCACATTCAACTATATATTTATCAGAAGGAGCAGAACATATATACATTTAATATATTACATTCAAATATATATTTATCAGAAGGAGCAGAACATATATATATTTAATATATTTAATATATTCACATTCAAATACATATTTATCAGAAGGAGCAGAACATATATATATTTAATATATTTAATATATTCACATTCAAATACATATTTATCAGAAGGAGCAGAACATATATATATTTAATATATTCACATTCAACTATATATTTATCAGAAGGAGCAGAACATATATACATTTAATATATTACATTCAAATATATATTTATCAGAAGGAGCAGAACATATATATATTTAATATATTCACATTCAAATATATATTTATCAAAAGGAGCAGAACATATATATATTTAATATATTCACATTCAAATATATATTTATCAGAAGGAGCAGAACATATATATATTTAATATATTCACATTCAAATATATATTTATCAGAAGGAGCAGAACATATATATATTTAATATATTCACATTCAAATATATTTATCAGAAACCACATACAAGTCTCCGGTCCTGAGAACAGTCCCAGAGTTTAATCTAATCTGTGCCGGTCTTAAAGAACCCCAAAATACTCAGAAATATTCCTTTGGAACAAAAACCGCCCCCTAAAGATCCTCTACGATGATCCAAACAGCTGGAACCGTCTAACGTTTCATTAGGAACCTCAGGAACCCTTCAGACGCCCCTTAAGACGGCTTCAAAACCTTAACCCCGTCTAATAAGAACAAAAACAACCACCTGGCATTTCCCTAAGACCCTGAGGACCCCTGGAACCCTCCAAAGAACCTGTTCCATGACTCCATGGACTCCCTTAGGAAACCCACTTTATAGAAGAACTAATTTATTAAACCTAAAACTCCCAGGACCCCCTTAAATCCCACGAGGAACCCCCAGGGTCCACTAGAACTGCTCAACATATGCCCCAAAGAACCCCTGGAACCTGCTGAGAGATCACAGAACCCCCTTAAGCTCACAAGAACCTGCAACTTGCACCTCCAGTATGCCTCAAAGAATCCCCGAAGTCTGCTAAGAACTCCAAGAACCCCCAAACAGACTCCTGAGGAAAACCAGAAAGCCAAATGGAACCCCTAGAACACCCTTTAACTTATGAGAACCCAATCTAGGTAACAAAAACCAAGAGATCAGTCCCTAAGGAACCTTAAAGGCATGAGAACTTATGGAACCCCTAAACAAAGACTCCTGAGACCATGAGGACCCCTTTAAAAACGTGTAAAAGTCTGTAAGAGCTCACTGAACCCACCAAAAATCAGTACAGATGCCTTGAAACCCACATAGAACACCTAGAACCCACAAACAAATTCCTTAAGTTCTCATAAAAGTCCCTGGACTTGTTAATAGTCTTGTAAGAATCCCTCAGAGAACCGTTCACTCAGTGTAGGGCTCTGTAAAAACCCACAGATGAAAATCCTCAAAAGTGAAAAGAACCCTTCACAAATTTGAAGTATCCCCCAACAAATCCATCTTAGAACCCCTTAGAGAGCCCATGAGGACCGCCTTTTGCCGTTGAAACTCCATGAAAGCCCCTAGAACCCCCTACAACCCCCTAGAACCCCCTAGTACTCATGAGCCTGTAAACAAACTCTGAAAGGTCCTGGGATCTCTTGAGAACTTAAGTAAAGGTACAGTGGATATTTCTTGGGACCAAACATGCTGCTGGAACCCCTAACAACATCACAATGGCCCCTCAAGACTGTGACACCCTAAAAACCCTGAACCCCCTTTAATGAAAGTTCACGAGAACCCAACTCCCCAAAAACTCAGGAAGACACACTAACCTCTGACGCTCATCGAGAACTCCTGGAACCCTGAAGGACTTTCAGTAACCCTGGGACAACTACTCTATATGGTTCTCCCAAAACCCCTACAACCCCCTTAAGCTCAAAACCTAAAAGTGTTTTGGTTTAAACGGCGACCCTGTTAACTGGAGACTCTCAGCCGGATGCATCCCTCATAAACGTCTTTAGACCATCATTAAATATCTGATGAGGATATTTTGAAATCTTAATAAAAACTAAACTAGTTTGCATTCCCAGGAACTCCCTCTGTGTTTCAACAGCTGTGTAAACTCCACAAACACTGACACGTTCAGCTGAAGGGCTCCAGTTTACAGGGTCACTTTTAAAACCGGAACACCGGAGAGACGCATTCACACTATCAGGCTCAGAGGAGACCGATGTTCAGGAGGTATTAAACCAAGAGGATCACAGGTGTGTGTGTGACACTGAGGGTACTCCACCAATCAGAGACGTTCAGCACTGCAGGCCCCGCCCCTTAAAGTTCCTGGATCCTTTCCTGGTGAAAGTTCCCGGGGTGGTGAAGCACCTTTCTCTTCAATGATTGGTGTTTTGTGGAAACAGATGGACTCCATGTTTTTGTTTCTGATGGAAGAAAAACAGCAGATGTTCTGTTGACGTGGAAACCAGCAGCCGGTTTGACATCTGGATCCCAAACTTTGAGGACTTTTATTTCAGTCTCAGGATGATGAAACCCGGAGAACACACAGATCACCTGAGAGGGTCGGAGTGACAGGACGGAGGGAGGAGACTGGATCTGATATTAGAGGAATGAAATGAATGTTTACTCCTGGTGAGATGTTAATTACAGAGGAGGTCAGAGGTCACGCTCAGTCTCTGTTCTCTTTGATTAGAATTCAAAATCACATTTCTCTCTTCCTCCAAACACAAACATATAAAGATAGAAAGACGTCAGGGTGACATTAAAGCTCAATAAACCGACGTAGAGTGAAGTGTGAATGAACCCAGAGATCTTTAGATCTGCTTAGTGTGTTGTGTTCACAGACATCTGGAGGATGATAATGTTTGGAAGCTCTAAATCAAAAGCAGCTGTTGAGCTTAATGTCATCTCTTTAAGAAGAAGGTTGATCAGAGAACATATTTAGTCCTCGAGCAGATCGGATCAGATACCCTCTCTTCAGACTCCTCCTCTTCTTCTCTTGTTGGACTTCATGTTTGCAGAGATGCTCAGTTTGAGAACAGGAACCCATCAAGCGTTTGAGTTTAGTGTCGCTTGGTTTGGTGGTCCCAGTCGTTGGTCGACCACCAACCTTACCTTCAGCCTCCCTCTGATCAAACATGGCGTACATCTGAAACCAGAGACAGAATAAACGGCGCCTGACTCGGTTTCATCGTCCCATCAAAGAAGAAGACATTGACTCGTCTCCCATCCGTCACACGCCAACTTTGAGCTTTTTAATGAGTTTAAACTTCTTAAACACTGGACTGAGTCTGTCTCTGTTTGACCTCAAGCTTCAAATACCAAACTTTAAAATCATAAAGTCAGAAGATCCAGAGGAAACTGAAGGAAGTCTCATTCCCTTTGACTTGAAGTTGTACGTTTAGACCCCAAAGATGGAACAGTCCACTTCCTGTCTCGCTGCTTTAAGAGCATTAAATCAGGTTTTTCTGGAGTTTGGTTTGGTGGTCCCAGTCATTGGTCGCCCATCAACCTTACCTTCAGCCTCCCTCTGATCAAACATGGCGTACATCTGAAACCAGAGACAGAATAAACGGCGCCTGACTCGGTTTCATCGTCTCAGATGTTGGTTGACCATCAAAGAAGAAGACATTGACTCGTCTCCCGTCCGTCACACGCCAACTTTGAGCCTTTTAATGAGTTTAAACTTCATAAAAACTGGACTGAGTCTGTCTCTGGCTTCAAATGTGCAGCTCTAAAATCATAAAGTCAGAAGATCCAGAGGAAACTGAAGGAAGTCATGTTCCCCTTGACTTGAAGCTGTATGTGGACTTGTTGTCTTCATACAGGACGACCAAGAGGAAGAGGAAGAGGAGGGAAAGTTCAAGTCTGCACAAACCAAACTCCACCAGAATCTAAACACCTGATGCAACAGTGGACTTTCTTTCTCGCTGCTTTGAGAGGGTTGGATCAGGTTTTTAGATTCTGGTGGAGTTTGGTTTGTGCAGACTTGAACTTTCCCTCCTCCTCTTCTTCTTCTTCTTCTTCTTCTTCTTTGTCACCCTGTGAATAGAAACTTAGATAAAACAGTTTGACCTGATAGAAGAGGCGAGCACAATCCAAACTCTCTCTCCTCTCTTCTAACTGAGTCTCTAACGGGCTTCAGAGTCTGGAGGAGTCTGGTTCAGTTGGATTTAAATCCTGGGTTATTAGCTGACCGGCTAAAGGCACAAAAAGGGTCAAACGGGGAATTTGTGATTACAGAGCTGAGCACAGTGTTTGGGTTTTAAGTTCTTTGTTGCTCGGCTTTAGAACTGATAAGAAAATGAACAGAGTTTGGTTTAGTTTAGCACCAGTGAGCCTCCGTCAGACTAATCTGACAGGCCGGCTCTGCACGGACTCTCAGAGCTGGAAATGTGCAGAGTCTCTCAGAGATTTAACATTTCCTCTGTCAGGTCTGCTGTTTCTCTTCCTCTCTTCTTCTTCTCCTCCTCCTCTCTGAATCCACCTGCTGCTCCTGATCTTAAAGGATCAATCCGGACAAAACATCCAACCTGAAACAGACGCTTGATTCAAGGTTTTTCTCTCTCTGAGGCTGGATGGAGGCTTCTCTCTCCTCCTCCTCCTCCTCCTCCTCCTCCTCCTCCTCACACACACACGGACACACACACACACACACACACGGGCGCGCAGCAGAAAACACAGACACGCAGAGCAGAAGATTCCAAACTCACATTTTCAGCTTCTTGTAAGCAAACCAACAACAAACAGGCAGCGTGTTGAGTTCACGGAGTGTCACAGAAAATTCGACAAACAAACACCGAGCTCCACAGTCTCATGAGAAGTGAACAAACCGCGGAGCATCATGAAGAGGAGGAGAGAACGCGCGTGGGACGGATTTTACGCAAAAACGCACCAAACTAAATAACCTGACGCAAAAATCAATCTCTCCTTTAAACTGAGTAACTTATTATTATTATCAGTTATATACTTATTATTATTATTATTATTATTATTATTATTATTATCAGTTATTCTAACTGAGTTATGAATATGAGTTTGAACATCCAGCCTCTCCTCTTGTATTATGTCGCCTCTCTGTGAGCCAACAGTCCGCTGCTGCAGGCCTCGAGTCTGACCCAAACTCCAACTCTGAGTTTATTAAAATGTTTTTAATATTTTAAATAATTAAAAACACTCTTTTTAATATTATCTGACTAATTTCAAACATTAAAGTGAGATTAAAACTTGTCTGCTGTCAAAACTTTCGCTTCTACATTTTTAATTTTGTCATTTTCCCAAAAAAACTGAAGACATCAGAGTCAGACTGAATCTTCACGTGGATCAGAAAACACACATTCAAGTGTTTGAAATGTTCCTCTCTTAAATTCATCTGAAAGTCTTAAATTAAACACACAAACACAAACCTCAGATTCAGACAGAGACAGGAGGAAACATTAAAGTTAGCTGTTTGAATCTGATGTCTCTGTCTCGCGCGCTCAGCAGCAGCAGCTCGAGCTCATGTCGCTCTCTGAGACTCTAAAATAAAAAAAAAACCTCCAAATGAAACAAACTCTGAATGTTTGGATGTGGATTGAGGATCGAGCCGCTCTGTCCGCGTGTCTGTGTCTGATTCTGCACATTATTCTTTTCTGATTTCCATCAGAAGACTCAGATCGAACATGTGACTGAAGCTCTGCGGCTCAGTCCGAGTCCACCGGCTCAGGGACTCTTCAGGGGCTCCTGTGCGTAAAGACCAGACCCCTCCGTGAGTCCGAGCTTCAGCTGAGAGGAAAGTTTAACACAGAGATGATTTCATCCGGAGAGCACGGAGATCATCTTTCAGTTTCTCTCTCTTAGTGTAAGAGATTTAGATTCTGTCAACTTTACGCACAAACTCCACTTTCTTCTCTCTGTGTCTGAAGATTTTTAAATCATCTCAGGAGTCAGAGAAAAAAATCCTGAACGTCTAAAAACTTCTTCTGATTGTTTTTAAATAATCTGAGAGTTTATTTTCCTCCCCTCAGAGAGGAAACGTCTCCACGTGACTTGGAGTTTGGATTTATCAGCAAACACTGATTAAATCTAAAGTTTCTTTAAGTCTCTCAATCCGCCTTTAGGTGTTAAATTAACAGTCCTGTGTTCCGGGTCTGGGTCTCAGATTAAACACTCTCATGTGGATTTGCTCTCGTGTGTTGAAATGTTGCAGTTTTACATGATGTGAGATTATTTTGTTCAAATTAAGATCCTGAGAATTTTGTTTTTATAACATCCTACATCTTTAAAATAAACCTCCGATTCTTCCCTTCATGTTCAAACTCCAGATCCTCCAGATCCTCCAGACCCTCCAGACCCATCCTTCAGCTGGCAGGAACCACACGGAGAGTTCCCCTCGCGGTATCAACCTGACACAGCTCCGCAGAGTCTCGTGTGTTTATTATTTGTGCTCACATGTTTACAGCCCGCGTGGTCACGTGGTACAAACTATCACTGCTGCTGTACTCACACTGTTAGCAGCAGTTAATGCTAATAATAGATTTCTTGTAAATCATCGATGACTGAACAGAAACGTCCTCTCAGAATAGATCAAGTTAAAACAGGAGCAGGTCGGGGTGTTAGTGAGGGAGGATGTTCAGCTCTGTGGTGGTTTGATTTCAGAGTTATGGAGAGATTCAACTCTGCAGAATAAAACTAAATAAATCAGTTAGACAGAAATAATACTGGTTTTAATATTATCAGTTTAATGCAAATATTAAAGTTGATTTTGTTTGTTTCTCTGCAAAAATCTAACACAAAATGTTTGCAGCTTTTAAATGAGACCAAAAATAATTCTGTCAAAAAACAGAGAAAATAAAAAAACAGATTTTATTTTTACAGTTTCATAAATGTGACTTAATTTTCCACTCACCCAACATGTTTATAAAACCCTAATAAAACACCTGAACTAGGATTACATGCACAGCCACCACAGCATCAGTTCCTCAGGCTGTGATGGAGCTCCTTCACTCGGTGGAGGATCAGATCTTGCACGAGTGTTTTTTTCATTCTCGGTTATAGTTTCTGATTTTACACTTTTTAGGAAATCACCAAATTTCAGACTCAAACATGAACAAATGTTGTTTTTTCATCCAGAAAATATAAAATAAATGATGCTGAAATATGTTTAATAATGGCTTTAAGATGATAAATAGAATGTGATGCTTTCTTTATTTTCAGCATGAAGAGAAAATCACTGAAATAACATTTAGCTGTGAAATCTGTCCGCGCGCCTCCTCCCCGGCGGCCTCGTGCTCCTCCATTCATCCTTCCTCTTATCAGTCTGTTGTGTTGTCAGATTTTCCTCCTGGTGAGAAACTTAAACTACAAACCTTCCCGGGAGCCGCGGGCCGACATGGCACCGTGTTTACGCACACTTTACGCGCATTTTTACGCACGGAGTCTGCTGTGGAGAAACAGCCCGTAGCGTCTCTGTGCGCCATCAGACTCACACACACATCACCTCCGCGTGTCCTGACCGTGTCCGCGTGCCCTCCGGATCCCCTCTCCTCTGTTTATTTTCCCTCTGAGTCTGGATGTAAACAGTTTGGAAGAAGCCGAAGGGGAAAATATTTGAGTGTAAATATGAGGAGCGGCGGGGATTTGGGTGTACGCATGCACGGTGTGTGTTTTCCAGCGATGGGTTTAGTTTAGGTGGAGGGGGGAGGAGGGGGGGAGAGAATGAGAGAGGGGAGGGGTGAGGAGGGGAAGGCGGGCGAGTGTTGATAGGGGTGAGTGTGTTTTCCACGCTGTAAAAAGTGATCGTGTTGGAAGCTCATTTTGGGCGTGTGAGAAGCTACACTAGTCTGATTTAGTGTCCAGAAAAAATACAAAACTACTCCATTAAAGCTCAAAATCTCACTTCATCTTAATCTAGAATTAAACATGTATTTTCCTTCTTTAAATGACTCTTAAATAAAAACAGAAGCTGCAGCAAAAAATATATAAAAATGAATCAGAACTTTGAAAACAGAGAGTTTAATCCACAGAGATGAAATGAGATCAAACTGAGACCTTCTTAGTTTATTTGGATCAAAGTGTGAATGTCTCCAAGCTTCAGTCAGACCCAGAGAGCCTCGTGCTGCTGCTACTTTTTGCAGCGTGCTCGGCATTGGTGGATGTGTGTGTTTCCCTGTGCGTCATGATTGGCTGAGAGCGCAGAGGACGCCTTAATATTTAATACTAATGTTCCCCTGGTTGGCTGAGGACTGGAAAGGTCCAACCAATGTTTTTTACTTGCTTTAGTGGCTGCGGCTCCCTAATTAATTGCAGCTATCTGTCTCCTATCGATGTGTGTGTACATGTGTGTTGTGTGTGTGTGTGTTTCCTTTTTTCTCCCCAAAGCGAACATGAAATAGTTTGTTGGGCTATACTTTCTTTCTTCCTATCGTCCCCCCTTCCTTCCTTCCCGTCCTGGTTCGCAGGCAGAGTCCGGACAGATTGAGACCCAGCTGTGTGTCCCTCAGAGCCGGTGATGTTGGATATGGGAGAACGCAAAGAGGTGAAAATGATTCCGAAATCCTCCTTCAGTATAAACAGTTTGGTGCCCGAGGCCGTGCAAAGCGACAACAACAACCACCAGACCCAGCACCAGACCCAGCACCACCACCAGAACCTGCACCAGAACCACCTTCACCGGCCCGGCATCGTAGACGAAGCCGAGCAGAAAGCTCCTCTCCCCGCCGCGCAGCAGGACCCGAAACCGGAGTCTAAAAGTGAGTCCACCACGGGCCAGGAGAGCTCCACGGAGAAGGAGGACAAGCAGGAGGAGAAGAAGGACGGGAAAGAAGGAGACGCCGGAGGGAAGGACGCAGAGAAGAAGAGTGGCAAGTACGAAAAACCTCCTTTCAGTTATAACGCGCTGATCATGATGGCGATCCGGCAGAGTCCGGAGAAGCGGCTCACCCTGAACGGGATCTACGAGTTCATCATGAAGAACTTCCCCTACTACCGGGAGAACAAGCAGGGCTGGCAGAACTCCATCCGACACAACCTCAGCCTCAATAAGTGCTTCGTGAAGGTGCCGCGGCACTACGACGACCCGGGGAAGGGGAACTACTGGATGCTGGACCCGAGCAGCGACGACGTCTTCATCGGGGGGACCACCGGGAAGCTGCGGCGGAGGTCCACCACGTCCCGGGCCAAGCTGGCCTTCAAGCGGGGCGCGCGCCTGACCTCCGGGCTGACCTTTATGGACCGGGCCGGCTCCCTGTACTGGCCCATGTCCCCCTTCCTGTCCCTGCACCACCCGCGGGCCAGCGGCGCCCTGGGCTACAACGGGACCTCGTCGGGCTACCCGGCTCACCCCATGTCCTACAGCACCATGCTGACCCAGAACATGGGCAGCAACCACTCGTCGTTCCCGTCCTCTAACGGGCTCAGCATGGACCGGCTGGTGGGCTCGGACCTGCCGTACGCCACGCACCACCTGACGGCGGCGGCCCTGGCGGCCTCGGCGGTGCCCTGCGGCCTCTCGGTGCCTTGTTCCGGGGCCACGTACTCCCTGAACCCGTGCTCGGTCAACCTGCTGGCCGGGCAGACCAGTTACTTTTTCCCCCACGTCCCTCACCCCTCCATGAGCACGCAGGGCGGCGGCGGCTCGCTGCAGGCCGCCCGGGCTTCGGCCTCCAACTCCCCGCAGGCTCCGTCCTCCTCCGCGCTGCCCTGTGACTCTCTGAGGCCGGCCCTGTCCGCCTCTCTGCCGGCCTTCTCCTCGGGACTGTCCGGGGGTTTGTCTGACTATTTTACGCATCAGAACCAGGGCTCGACCTCCAACCCGCTTATACACTAACACCCCCCCAAAACAACCCCTCACCCCTTCATCTTACCTCACCCTCATCCATCCATCCATCCTCCCCCCCTCTCCCCCCTGAAGGAGTGAAATCTAAAAAAGACTGGAACTGTAAGTTGAACATTTGAACGTTCCACTGTAAAAACAGAATAATTATAACTACCTTCTATAGAGACAGAGGAGAGACTCAGAGCTCAGCAGAGACACAAAGCAGCCCTGAAGTTTGCAGGTATTTTTTAAAATTATTATTATTATTATTATCTCCTCCTCTCTCTCTCTCTCTCTCTCTCTTCTCTCTCTTCTTCTTCTGCAGTTTTTCTTTCTGTGTACATACTGTCTGTTCCTGTAAGTGTCCGGGTTTGTCTCGTGCAGTGTGACCCGAGCTAACAGACCGAGAGAGCTGATCTGTGTGTTGTTGTTGGAGGCATTACTTTTTATAGAATGTGTATTTAAAAATAGTTTTGTCTAATTTTTGAGATTTAAAAAAAAAAGGAAATAATAATAATAATGATGAAGATGATGAAGATGATGAAGATGATGAAATGTCTGAGCCGCTGGAGGCCGCATGTTTGCAGTATTATCAGGATCATGCGGGTCAGAACAGGAGAGGACACTTTTATTTTGAAAAACACTAATTTTTTATTTTATTTTCTAAACAGTGAAATGTTTTCTGTTGTTTTTTTTTTAAAGCTGATTTCCGTTCATTCATCCTCAGTTTCACACGTTCTTTCATAGACCAAAGAATCGGTTCTTAGGAGATTTAGAGTCAGTATTGAGCTGACAGAGGCCTGCTGTAGTGAGTGAGTGAGTGAGTGAGTGAGTGAGTGAGTGATTGAGTGAGTGAAGGGGTGAATGAAGCCTCCTCACTGCTGAAAATGTCCATTGAAACGAGATGTTTTATGAATCAGCTGATCTGGAGTTTGTCGCGCTGATCTCTGATCTGAATGTTTGTCTCGGAGGCTTCCTGCCTTAACGCGCCTCTTTTGACATCAAATGTCTCCTGGACTCCTCTAAAGAGGGGTCCAGGGTCCAGTCCAGGGCCTGGTTCAGGCTGAGCTGGGTGTAAAGGTCTCGTTGTGATGGATGTTTTCTCGGTGGCAGTCTGTGATCTGCTTTTCTTTGACTGTAAACGTGAGCGCCGGTAGAAACGGACGCTCACGCTCCTTCTTCTCCTTCTTCTTCTTCTTCTGTTCTTTTTTGTATAATTAGTAAAAGAGAGAGAACATGTCTATTTGTAATTTGAATTTTGGGGTTTTGCTTCTTTTTGAAAAGGAAGAAGAATAATGTAGACCCCGGTTTGTTTGACAGAAGAAAAAAACGCCTCATTATCTAATCCTACTCGGAATGATTGTCCTTTAATGTCGTCTCTAAAAAGAATTTTTCATGGTTGTGATTCTATTGTGGTCTTATTCTTATTCCGTGTTTGTCGCTTACAGAAGTTCAAAAAGAGAAAAAAATGTTTTAATCATAAAAAATAAAAATAAAAGAATAGGTTACATTCATAACAAACGCACATCCCTTTGTCTTCTTTAATCTGCCGTCCGTGGTGTCTGTTTTTATCTCTGGGTACCTGAACGCAACACAATTACAATTTAGAAACATAAACAAAAATTTAAAAATGTTAGAAACAAATATTAGAATTATTTAAAATATGAGTTTACATTTTATTTATTATAATTTAATTTATCATCACTCCGGATGATTTTATTTAAAGGTTTTAATATTTTAAATCTCTGAGTTATTCTCTGTCATATTTAAACTTCAGCTGGTTTTACGCACACACTGTGGAACGCTCCGCGCCGCCTGTGCGTAAAGCTTTACGCACTCCGGCTCTCCGCGCGTCTGGGTGGAAAAACTGTGTCAAATGATGCAACCAGAGGTCGCGTTCAAGCTGCTGGAGCCTGACGGACCCTGAGACTCAGTTTTTCTCTCTTCACACAGTGAAATGTGAGGCTGCAGGCTGCAGGCTGCAGGCTCCTCTCTCTGCGGCCTCCGGCTCTCCCTCTCTCTGCGTGTTAGTGAGCAGGGTCCCCGCAGAGGACTCGGAGAGCTGCTCAGGTCTAAACATCCTTCAGAAGCTGCTGTGGGGACGGGTTCTGTGTTTGTGCTGCAGCTGCTGCTCTCTGTGTCACTCTGCAGCTTCCTCTGATTTTACACAAACTCACATTTGACACCTTTTCATGGAGAACATTCAGAACGTTCCCTCCTCTTAGTTTCAGACGAGCTTCAGTGTGTTTGATATTTCACGAGAATCAGACTCAAACTAAACCCTGTAAATTATTCCTGCTGCTCAGATCTGATCAGCTTCCCCCCTCTGCGTGTTTCTATCCCCGTGTTTCTGTCTGCGTGTTTCTATGTTTCTATCCCCGTGTTTCTGTCTGCGTGTTTCTATCCCCGTGTTTCTGTCTGCGTGTTTCTATCCCCGTGTTTCTGTCTGCGTGTTTCTATGTTTCTATCCCCGTGTTCCCCGTGTTCCCCGTGTTTCTGTCCCCGTGTTTCTGTGTTTCTGTCCCCGTGTTTCTGTGTTTCTGTCCCCGTGTTTCTGTCCCCGTGTTTCTGTGTTTCTGCTGAAGCTCCAGTGTGGAGGATTTTTTCTGCGCAGCTGCTGAACATTTTCTTTTGTCTGTTTGAATTCTCGGCTCAGATCTCAGACTGTGTCAGAGAGAGAGAATCAGACTCTCCTCTTCAATCTGCAGAGTTGGAGTTTTTTCTGCGATGTTGCTGCTGGTTCTGGTTCTGGTTCTGGTTCTGGTTCTGGTTCTGGTCCTGGTCCTGGTCCTGGTCCTGTGTGTCTGCCTCTCCTCTCTTGCTTTGTGTGAACTCAGAAACATGAAACTGAAATGTCTCTTTATATTTGAATATTTCCCTCCTCAGTCCTCTGCGCTGTTTCTCCTCCTCTCTCCTCTGCCTGGAAACACAGACCTGAACCTCTTTTATTGTTTTAATTTAATGTTTAAATCTGGATTAAATCTGGAACATGTTTCCTCTTCCTGCTGCAGCTCCTTTTTACTTTATTGAAGCTTTAAATTGTTAAATTTCAGCCCGTCAGTCTGAACCTGGTTCGGAGAGACAGAAAGGTTTCAGATGATTCCTGCACGGAGATCTGTTAGTTTCATCCTTCCGTTTCCTGCTTCAGGGTTTGATTATTATTATTTGCTTCAGGTGGTTTGTGTTTTTTTTGCCTCATTACACTTCATGTGATTTATGTTTACACATTAAATCTAAACGGTGATAACAGAAGATCACATTTCTCCCTCTCAGAGAATTACTCTTAAAAATAAATACAATTAAATCCAGAATTATATAAAAATATAAATCCCCTCTCAGCGTTCATTTATTCTTATAATAATAGTTATTATTATTATTATTATTATTATTATTATTATTATTATTATTATTATTATTATCATTAATAAGAGCTGTGAATAGGGAGCGTCGTGTTTGGAGGTTTTGAGTTCTCAGATTTCATCAAAAGATAAAAAGTAAATATTGAATTCAGCTCCTCTGTGCAGGAGACCGTGTCCGTGTTTCACGCGTGGATCCACCTGCAGGTTTCTGGGTTTTTATTGCTGCAGGTTGAAGCTGCGCGCGCACCTGACGCCTCAGTGTTTGCACTCTTTAGGAATTTTAGTAATAATTGAACTTTGTTTGTTTGTTTGTTTGTTTAAAGGATGGTTTGTTCCTCTGCAGACTTGTTTGTTTTAAAGGTGTAGAGGATGCAGCAGAGGAGGAGGTCTCTGAAAGTCTCTGAATTCATAATTAGAAATGTAAAAATGTTAAATCTGGTCCCGGAAGCTGCAGGCCGGTGTTCCGTAATTAGTCCGGTTTGTGATCCAGGACGGAGATCCCGGCTTTGTTGTCCCTCTGGAGCTTCAGGCTCTCCCGGATGTTTGCTGTGGAAACTGAATCTATAATTCCTGCGAGCTGCACGTGCTGGATCTGTGGAAGTGACGGGAACAGACTGTGAGGCTTCTGGGTCACTTCACAGTTTTTATGATTCTCCTGCAGGATCTCTGACTCAGTCTGGAGTCTGAGTGAATGAAGCTGAAACCTGAAGCCTGACTGTATTCTGAGTCTGCAGGTCAAAGGTCAAACCTGCTGCATCCTGCTGCACCTTTTTACCTGCTGTGATGCGTTCACTGCCTCCTGCATGAACGTCTGATCACTGAAATCCCTGAAACTTCAAAATAAGAGCTTTTATTTATTTAAAATCACAGAAATCGATCTGTTTCTATTTTGTGAACTAGAAAACAAAAATATTTACAGGCTGCTCTAGAAGGGGTCAAAGGTCATACATGCATCCTGCTGCACACAAATGCACACATTACTGTGTCCTTCATGGATGTCTATTTATTGCAGCAGATTTAATTTTTATATTTTGCAGTAAAATAATGTATTTTTACTTTGCCTCTTTTTTTAGAACAATATTCCAGATATTTAAAATACATTCAGGAGGTTAAATTTCAAACATGCTGCACATTTTTACCTGCTGTGATGCGTTCACTGCCTCCTGCATGAACGTCTGATCACTGAGCCGTTTTTATTTCCCCCTAAAACTTCAAAATAAGAGCTTTTATTTATTTAAAATCACAGACATCGATCTGTCTCTATTTTATTTTGTGAAATAGAAAACAAAAATATTTACAGGCTGCTCTAGAGGAGGTCAAAGGTCATACATGCATCCTGCTGCACGCAAATGCACACATTACTGTCCGTGATGCGTTCACTGTACCCCTCATGGAGGTGCAACAAATTTAATTTATATATTTTACTGTCTTTTTTACTTTGCCTCATTTTTAGAACAATATTACAGATATTTAAAATACATTCAGGCTGCTATCTTGGAGGTTAAAGGTCAAACCTGCATCCTGCTGCGCCTTTCAAGCTGCTGTGATGCGTTCACTGCCCTCTGCATTAATGAACGTCTGATCACTGAGCCGTTTTTATTTCCCCTATTTATCTTCAAAATAAGAGCTTTTATTTATTTATTTATTTGAAATCACAAAAATGTATCTGTTTTTTAAATTAAAGAATAAATAAAAACAGCAGGTTTGATTTGTTTGACAGTGAATGCATCACACAAAGGCAGGTTTACCTTGTGTGATGCGTTCACTGTCAGAAGGAAATATTTTTATATCTTGCAGAAGATGTTTATTTACTTAAAATCAAAGAAATCCTGTTTTATTTATTTTCAATGAATATAAAAAACAGTGAAGACATTTTATTTAAAACATCTGAAGGCTGCTTGAGGTCAAAGGTCAAACCTGCTGCATTCACTGTCTGCAGCATTATAGGACAGAGTGTGTTTGTGTTTGATCAGAGCAGACTTTAAAAAACATCATGATGATATTTGTGTTTTTATTTATCAGAGCAGCAGGTCACATGAGTCAGTGTGTGTTTTTGAGTCCCTCTGAGGTCAAAGGTCATCGTCTCGTTGAGTTTCTGCAGGATTGATCTGGCGTTGATGTTTCTGTGTTTTCAGTCTGAGCTGATCGTCTTCAGAGATCTGATCCCCGTCCCCGTCTGAGTCTGAGTCTGAGCTGCACCTTGCTTTGTGTTTCTGTGTGAGGCTCAGTTTCCCAGCATGCTTTGGGGCCCTGCTCCTGAGAAGCTGCTGCAGGTTCAGGTTGAGTTCCTCGTGCTGAAAATATTTGTACCTTTTGTTGCTCACCCCCCTCCCGCCCCCCTCCTCCCCTCCTCCCCTCCTCGGTCGGCTGCAGAGGTTTTTCCAGGAGCCGGTCTTCGGGACTCAGTCTCTGTGAGGCGTTCAGGGTCCTCTGATGCGTTCAGTGTTGTTTATGAGGAGAAACTAGACAACACAATGTCAGGGTCAGCTGTCTGAAGCACACCTGTCCTCTCCGGGGTTCCAGGTCAGGGTTTTCAAGGACTGTCAAAGACCGATCTATGAATCCAGACCGGACTGAAGAGCAGGAAACTCTGAACGCTTCAAGACTTCAGTCTAAAACTGATGAAGATGAAGCTCGGTGTCTTTAGTGATTTTAATAATAATAATAATAATTTAATATTTAGTTTCCTGAGGAGCTCCAGGTTCAGGTTGGATTTCTGTGAATGTTTAAATATCTAAGAAGCTGTTTGATGTCCGTTCAGATTTAAAACTTTTCCATCTTTAAAAACATTTAAAAAGTCTCTTCAGGGTCTGACAGCTCTCAGACTTCTGCTCCTCCAGCTCCGGCTCCTCGTGGACTGAAACAGATCTTTTTGGCATCAGGTTGGAGAAACTCTGGGTCGTACTTTACCTTTAAAACATCTGTGGAACCTTTAAAGATGAACAACAGAGTCGGGGGTCAGTGTGGATCTCTCTGAGACGCTCACACTCCAGAAGAAACATTTGAATCAGCTAAATCTGACGAGCTGACTCCAGTTTCAGAGTTTTTCTGGAAGAAACCCTGAAAAACTTTGGAGTTTTTGGCTCCATATGTGGACATTTTAAAAATAGTTTAATGGAAAAGCTGAATGTGTTATCATATTAATGGACTAATGCCAACTCCACGGGCTCCTAAACTCCCCAAACTCTACGGTATGACCCTTTATTGTAAAATTAAAAATAGAATCCTCTGACAGGAGATCAGAATAAAACTAAAACCACTTCAAACGGGCGTCCTCGGTCTGACGAGGATCTGAAGATTAATGAATCTGAAAACAAATTTAAGGAAATAATTCTGACTTTTATTTTGAAGTATGAGCTTCAAATCCAAACAGAAAACATCAAAATAAAAGAATCAAATTCTGAATGATTGAGACTGAAATCAGATTTTGAAATACATAAAATAAATAAATAAATAAATAAATAAATAAATAAATAAATAAATAAAATAAATAAAATAAATAAATAAATAAATAAATAAATAAATAAATAAATAAATAATAAATCCAGTGAGAGTTCCCATGATGGGTTTCAGATTCCTATGATGCAAGAAAAATCTAAACATGTCATTTTTGGCGCCAAATTTAAAGAAGAAAACAAAAGAATTATAAAAATAAAATATTAAATACGGTTTTATTTTCACAGAAAGGAACGTTTTTTTGATGACTCCTAAATTACACACATATTGAAACTGTTCAAAACCAAATTAAAACCCCTCCGCCGTTCTTCAGCTGAATCACGACTCATGTTTATTTTGTTTAGAGCGACCTCTAGTGGTGGGAGGAGCTAATGACGATCACGAGCGATCAAGGCGGCGGTTCAGGGAAGCAAATAATCTAAATGAAGGACTTTAGTTAACGGTCTGTGTGAAACCAAAACACAGACTCACCTGACTTTAACTCAGACCCCGATCTTTAACTGTACGTGTTTCATAATGATGCTAAACTTCGTCTTTTTCTAACGTGAGGTCAGCAGGCTGTTCCTCCTGCCCCCAGTAGAGGCCGCTCTTTCAGGAATCGTCCCTGTGGAGTCGTAAAGTCGGAGGACTTTTCTTATTTGACTGTTGAAGAAAATCAAAGATGTGACATCTGGACGAACTTCAGGAGGACGGACTTCTGGTCGGGTTTATGTCGGTGAAATGTGCTTCGCTAGCAACACGGACTAGCATCACGTAAATACGTAAATGTCGATATTTATTCACACGTGAGACACGAGCGCCTGTTCCCTGGAGTAAATCTTATCTCTGACTCATCCAACCACCAGGGAAGCTTATATATTTGGAGCAACTCATTTCTTATGGTGCCTTTACTGGTGTCATAACAACTACGGCCACTAGAGGTCTACACTAACTATAAAACAAGCATGTTGATCGTGACACTGCACAGACGACTCATTCTGCTGTACTTCATCGCAAAATGGCTTTAAAATATAAAAAGCATGTAAGTTCAGTTTATACTTAAACATCTTTACGCAGAAGTTAAAATAAGTTCAAATGTTTAAAAGTTTAAAACTAATTCAAAAAACCTTTTTTTTATTCACACTGTAAACTGAGATCTGTCTGATCCAACTTTACGCTCTTGACGCCACAACACCGACCTTCCTCATGTGCTCCTGTGATACTAACTACGGCCACCAGAGGTCTCCACCGAGCCTTAAAGGAGACACCAACCGCTGAATGCAGCAGCACAGAGAATTTACACGGCCGTGTTTTTAGACTAAGTTTGGATTTTATGTTTTTCTAAAAGAAGAAAAAATTCTGTTTGTTTTTTAGTTTCAGCCTGAGAGGTTTACAGACCCAGCTGCATGTCACTGTTAGTGAAATAACAAGGTGTGTGTTTATCAGGCGTCAAGAACAGAGTTCAGATCAGACCAGGAGGAGAACCTGGGCCCTAAAAACTGGTTCACAGACTCTCAAAGGAACAAAACAGAACTCTAAAGTGAATATAAAAACCTGCTGCATGTTTGTGGTGATAACAGAGTTCTCACTATCAGACTCAGATAAAGTGAGTGTGTGTGTGTGTGTGTGTGTGTGTGTGTGTGTGTGTGTGTGTGTGTGTGTGTGTGTGTGTGTGTCGGATCAGCTGACCTCAGATCAGCTTCCGGCTCCCCTAGCTGCTCTGAGATCAGCCGCAGGAACAACAAAGACCGACTTTCAGCAGCAATTTGTTCGTTTCCTAAAAGAGGGCCGCGAGTTAAACGAGTCCGACTGAAACGCAAGAACCCCTCCCTCACCCTCCCTCACCCTCCCTCACCCTCCTCACCCCCCAACAATGGAGCTGCCGGGGAACCCAATCTCTGTCAGGCTGATGCTATCAGGCCCATGTTAAATGGGGTGACCAGCAGTCAAAAGACAAAAGAAGCAACAGAAGGACACGGGGGAGGAAGGGGGGAGGAAGAGGGAGGAAGAGGAGATACCCTTTCCTTCTCTCTTTCTTCAAGTACTCAGATCTTTCACTGAAAACTCACTTTATTTACCCTTTACTTTCATTATAAACTCACTTTATTTACCCTTTACTTTCATTAAAAACTCACTTTATTTACCCTTTACTTTCATTAAAAACTCACTTTATTTACCCTTTACTTTCATTATAAACTCACTTTATTTACCCTTTACTTTCATTAAAAACTCACTTTATTTACCCTTTACTTTCATTATAAATTCACTTTATTTACCCTTTACTTTCATTATAAACTCACTTTATTTACCCTTTACTTTCAATATAAACTCACTTTATTTACCCTTTACTTTCATTAAAAACTCACTTTATGTACCCTTTACTTTCATTAAAAACTCACTTTATTTACCCTTTACTTTCATTAAAAATTCACTTTATTTACCCTTTACTTTCATTAAAAACTCACTTTATTTACCCTTTACTTTCATTAAAAACTCACTTTATTTACCCTTTACTTTCATTATAAATTCACTTTATTTACCCTTTACTTTCATTAAAAACTCACTTTATGTACCCTTTACTTTCATTAAAAACTCACTTTATTTACCCTTTACTTTCATTAAAAATTCACTTTATTTACCCTTTACTTTCATTAAAAACTCACTTTATTTAACCTTTACTTTCATTAAAAACTCACTTTATTTACCCTTTACTTTCATTAAAAACTCACTTTATTTACCCTTTACTTTCATTATAAACTCACTTTATTTACCCTTTACTCACATTAAAAACTCACTTTATTTACCCTTTACTTTCATTATAAACTCACTTTATTTACCCTTTACTTTCATTATAAACTCACTTTATTTACCCTTTACTTTCATTATAAACTCACTTTATTTACCCTTTACTTTCATTATAAACTCACTTTATTTACCCTTTACTTTCATTATAAACTCACTTTCTTTACCCTTTACTTTCATTATAAACTCACTTTATTTACCCTTTACTTTCATTATAAACTCACTTTATTTACCCTTTACTTTCATTATAAACTTACTTTATTTACCCTTTACTTTCATTAAAAACTCACTTTATTTACCCTTTACTTTCATTAAAAACTCACTTTATTTACCCTTTACTTTCATTATAAACTCACTTTATTTACCCTTTACTTTCATTAAAAACTCACTTTATTTACCCTTTACTTTCATTATAAACTCACTTTATTTACCCTTTACTTTCATTATAAACTTACTTTATTTACCCTTTACTTTCATTATAAACTCACTTTATTTACCCTTTACTTTCATTAAAAACTCACTTTATTTACCCTTTACTTTCATTATAAACTCACTTTATTTACCCTTTACTTTCATTAAAAACTCACTTTATTTACCCTTTACTTTCATTATAAACTCACTTTATTTACCCTTTACTTTCATTATAAACTTACTTTATTTACCCTTTACTTTCATTAAAAACTCACTTTATTTACCCTTTACTTTCATTAAAAACTCACTTTATTTACCCTTTACTTTCATTATAAACTCACTTTATTTACCCTTTACTTTCATTAAAAACTCACTTTATTTACCCTTTACTTTCATTATAAACTCACTTTATTTACCCTTTACTTTCATTAAAAATCAGGAAAAACTATTTATAAAGTATTTTGATTGAATAATTTAATATTTTACTCCATAAGGACTCAAAGTGATGTAAAGTGATGAAATTCTTTGACTGCTTGTAAAATATTTTACACATTTTGACATCAAAATAATTTTGGATAATGGAAAAAATCTTCAAAAACTAGAACAAGTTCTGATTCCAAATTCTGCTGGTGGATCCTCATGTGACATCACTTCCTGTCTCACAGACTTCCTGACTCTATTTAATAATCTGACATGATGGCTTGTTGACGGACTTGTTTTCAGTCACTCTCTTGGTGAAGATTTTAAAGGAGAAATTAATAAATTTCACATGCAAAGATAATTTCAACTCATTCAACAAGCTTTCCACAAGCGCTGCTGTCCTGGTGCATTATGGGAAATGTAGGATCTGGCGTTTTTGCCCCATAGAAGCAGGATATCTTAACTTTTGCTGCTCTGATTTTGATTCCCTGTCTCATATTTGTTTTTAGTGACTTTCAGATATCCTTAAAATATTAATAACGGGTTGAATGTCACCGATTTGTGAAATAATGTTGCGCAACATCTTGGAATCTCAGCCTGGTCAGAGTTACATCATCCAAAATATCTTTGTTTGGATTAAAAACATTTAGATATGTTACTTAGAAATAATAATAATAATAAACCAGATAAAAACAAACATTTAAGTAACTGTTTCAACCAGAAGTTTGTCAAATATTTTGTCTGGTCTGAATGTTCTGATTTTGGGGAAAGTAGCTAGATTAGCTAATTTAGCTAATTTAGCATGTCGTGTTTGAAACTAAAATCGTAGTCGTATAACTCTGAGGGTTTGTTGCTTCCACTTCTCCGTCCACCTCAATCTCCTCCCTTTATTTTTCTATATTCCTCTTTGCATTTATTTTTAACATCACCTGATCGCCTCCCTCAGTCCCGTCATAATTACTGCGACCACTAGAGGTCGCCACCGTACTCTGATCGTAAACATTCATCCAAATAATTCGTTATGCAGACGATCATGTGGTCGTATTTTTGGTTGTACGGTCAAGTTTGTAAGTTAACTGTTTTAATGCAGTTTACCATTTACATTGTGGAATATATAATAACAATGATAATAATAATAATAATAATAATAATAACAATGATAATAATAATAATAATAATAATAATAACAATGATAATAATAATAATAATAATAATATAATTCGTACAATATTTTGAAACAAAGAGCTGCAGGTGTAAAAAGCAGAGTTCCTGTTTGCGATGTTGAGCATCAGAGAGGCTGTTTTTGAATATTAATATTAAATCATAACACATTCATACAGATTTCACATGATGGCATAAAATAATTCTGCATGTATTTTTGTTTGCTTTGAGCTCTCCTGGACTTTTTCCTTCATTTTCTACCGACTGACGTTTAAAGTCTCTCCTCGACAATCTGCAGTTTGGTTCACTGACGAACAGTTTGAAGCTCATTTTGAAGAATATTTGGATGTTTTTTTTTTGCACCAAAATGATGTTTTTCCATTTTTTTTTGACTCAACCAGAGACGTTTCGTTTCTGGTGTTAAAGTTAGAAACAAAACAAAGAAGAAACTGTGACTTCATTTAGGCTGAAACTGGAACAGAGACAAGTAAACGTGTGAGAGTCAACATCCAAACAATCCAAATCAAAGAAGTTCTAAAGCATGAAGGCGTCTGATTGGCTGGTTTACTTCCTGGTTTACTGGCTGGTTAATTCACTGGTCTGTCTGGTTAACTGGCCGTGTCCCAGCTTATTCCCCCGTCTGGTTTACTGGCTGTTTACTGGTCCGTTAATCCCTCTGTGAGGGTCAGACTGGTTCAGATGTGGAGCTTCAGGCCGGCTGCTGTGATTGGCTGTCTGAGGCTGCGGAGGGTTAAATCCTCGGGGTCAAAGGTCAGCTGACTGAACCTGGTCACGCCTGTGTAGGTCTGCTCACTTCAGAGCGGCGGGTCAGACTACTTCCTGGAATAAAGCAGATAATGATGATTTTTAGAGAGAGGGGGGGTCTGTTCATCAAACACTGAGACGCAGAGTTTAGAGATGAGGTTGTTTTTATTATAAATCCATTTAATGATTTTTTAATAACAACAAGAGAAATAAAAAAAACACACAATTATCCCAGAGTCAGAGGGGACGTCTCTGAGTTTATCCTGATGTTTAAAATGAAACATATGACACCCTAAACATTTAGTATTTTTATCTTACAGGATGAATCTAAACTGAACCGTGTTCATGAATAATTAGCACCTTTATTTATAGAGTCTGGATGAATTCAATCACAGAATATATAAATACCTTGCAGCTCAGGTGACAGAAAGCTGTATGCATTTCTGTGCAACATTTTGCAGATGCTGTCATTTTAAATTCTCTATATCAATAATAATAAAATAAATGCAGTTATATTAACAGTTTTAGTTTGACACATTTACTAAATGTATATCCTGCTGCAGAACATGGATGTGAAATATGACAGTAAACATGTGATAAATAAAAACAGGAAATAAAACATTTTAACACTCAGAGCTGCAGGATGCCGAGAAACAACCTGAAATCAGAGAGCAGGAACATGTTCTGTGATTTCTCCTCTGATGCTTTAAATGTTGAAACCTTGGTCACTCTGAGAGGAGGATCAGACTGAATCAGAGTCTCATTCTTACAGTGTGAACGTGTGTTTTATCGGCCTCTCTTTGTGCACAGAGCAGACAGAGACAGAGACAGAGATGTGTTTCCTCTGCAGCAGAGTGAGTCTGAACCTCAAAGACTCCTCGGTCACATTTCTGAGCCTGAGGTTAAAACCTGGAGTTTACCTCAGTCACTACAGAGACTTTGATCTAAGCTCTGTTTGTGTTTTTAATGTAATTTAATTTATTTTACTTTGTTAAGCTGAAACAGAAACACTGACGAGCTCAGAGTTTATTTAAAATTATAAAAACAGAACTAATAAATAAATGTTTGATCACAGTGACCCTGAGTTCATTCTGTGAATAACTACAAAAATTATCATCAGTCAATAAAAACTACAAATCCCAAACATCTGAGAACCGTGACGTTTATTTTACAGAAAAATGACGTCAGCTGATTAATTTACCACCGACTGATTGTTTCTGTTTAATTTATAATAAATGAGCAGGAATAAATAAAGAAATGTGAATTTATGATGAAACCTCTCAATACAAGTTAGGACGATTTTTTTTAAACGGAGGTCCATTTTTTAAATTAAGAGCAAAATAAATCAGATTTTTAATTAAAAAAAAACGAAATAAATGAGTTAAAAATAACATTTAGAGAATAATATTTAAAAAATACAAATTTAAACTAAAAGAAAAACATGAGTCTTCTCATCTTCTCATGAGTCGAGCTTTTATTTTGAAGGAAAAACAGTAAAGGCATTAACGCTTACGAAATGTAAAATGATCACCGTGAGTGTGTGTGTGTGTGTGTGTGTGTGTGTGTGTGTGTGTGTGTGTGTGTGTGTGTGTGTGTGTGTGTGTGTGTGATGACGCCCTCGTGTGTTTTATGTTTTTATTTTTCCTGTTTTTTTAAAGTTTACCTTTCTGACTGAAACATCACGTGACCACGTGCTCAGACACCTGCGCGTTCAGAGGAGGTGTGTGATCTGAACTTGGATCACGTGACAGTTCACCCTTTCATTTAATTAAGCTCTTTATTTATTTATTCATTTATTTAAAATGTATTTATTATTTAAACTGATTTTGACGCACCGTGAAGCCCCGCCCACACGCTCAGCTGTAGGTTAGTGTTTGATTTTTTACACAAACAGGAGAATATAAATAAAGATGAGGGTTAGATCTGATCCTGGTCTGATCCAGGTCTGATCCTGGAGGAGCAGAGAGGAGGGTCAGGCCGCAGGGCGCAGCAGCAGCAGCGCAGACTCCTCATCCCTCCTTCACAGCCTCTCTGCTGACACTTCCTGCTGACACTTCCTGCTCCTCTCATTTATTAATTTAATATTTTAAATTATTTTTATTGAGAGAAATAAACTAAAACCACCTTCTCTCTGACCCCGCGGGCCTTCCTCCCAGAACACAGACCCGGTCCCCCCGGAGACGGACCTGCCTCAGACCTCAGCGCACCGGAGATTTGAATGATTTTACATTTCCGGTTTCTTTGATTTAATAACTTCAGAGTTTAATCTCAGAGATTAAAATCAGCTTGTATTGATCCTTGAGTCAGAGGCATGCAGACCGGGCACTGAGACCTTCCTCTCTGACTCAGATCTTTATTTTAATTCATTCAACTTTGATTTTATTCTCAAAGCAAAAACGCTCAAAATCAATTATAAAAACAATATTAATCAATCAAATGATTTCTCCTCTCTCTGATGAATAAAAACATCTTAACGATTTGGTGTAAAAATAAATCTGAATCTAAACTTTAAAAAGTCTCTGAAAGAGGAGAGCGGTTTTTAATGTCTCTGTTGAGATCAGAATAAATCAGGAAGGTTTTTGTTTTCACTCTCAGGTTGAATATTTCTTTAATTTAATATTAACTGTTAATAAATAAACATTGAGCCCTGAGTTTAACCTGCTGCAGCCTGACAGACACAGCGCAGGGCGCAGGGCGCAGGGCGCAGCCTGCAGGCTCTCCTCTGAGTCTGAACTTCAAACTTTAGACAGATTTTAAAAACACAAACAGGAACCCCCAGGTGAGCACGAGGCCTTCAGGTGCTGCTCACGGCTGTGGCGTCACTGTCTACGTCATGACAGTACAAATTAATATATAGTGTCAAAATAAAAATCTGGAGAATAAAAAAAAACACACACTTTAAGGTGCATTTAACAAAATAAAACACAGACTCAAAAGATTTAGTTAGATATTATAAAATATGTATTTTTAATTTGAGTTGACTAAAGTTTATCTTAAAATTAGTATTAATAAATCTGACAAAACTCATTAATAAATTAAAGTAACCTGTTTTATATATTTTTAAATGTCTGATTTTATTCACACACGGCTCTTTTTTCCACTAACCTCCAGACATTACAGGGGAAACATTCTAACCTGTGTGATGTTGATGTTCAGAGTCCAGTTCATCCTGCTTCTGTTTGTGTTTTTTATGCAGTTTAATTTAAATATTGTGAATTCTTATTTGTTTATTCGAGCTGATTTGCGACACGTCTTTAAAATCAGACTGTAAAAGCTGCTGCGTTTCTGTGTTCATATTTCAGCTTCAAACCTGAAAAGAATTCATTACAGGTTCACAGTTTGACTGTTTACACACACATCAGAGTCGAATCTGTTTCAGATTAATATTAAAGATATCACACACTCTCTGCAGGCAAACGATGGAAATTTGTGTTTGATGTGCACGTGCAAATAAATCCCATAAAATCAGAAGATAACACATTACAGAGGGAGACGTGCTTTAACTCATAAACACACACACACCACCTGCAGGATGAGGGAGCAGGATGACTTTAACATGCAGCTGGGAGCAATTATTACAAACTTTTTCTGTGCTTATTATTTTTATTTCATGTTATCATAAAAAACACAACCTACACACACACACACACACACACACCTGCACTCACACACATTTACACCAGGAGAGGAGGACCAGTGAGAGAGTGATCTATCATTTCATCCTCATGTTTGTTTGATGCATGCTGTCTTTAACGAGCGTGTGCAAAAACAAACATTCAATCTATAATTCTAAATGTCCTTTAAATTCATGTTCATGTTGCATCATTGGTCAGAAACCTCTAAGAGCTCAGGAGCTGTTGGATGTTTCATATTTGTCTCTGAGATGATGTGAAGAAAAATAAAATATATGAAGCAAAGAAACATCTTTTAAAACGAATCTAACAAACAGCAGCAGATAAACAAAAACAAAGAGACGCTCAGGTGAGACCCTCCACCTCTGTGTGGTGCAGGTGGTGCAGGTGGAGGTTGAACCTGCAGGTGAACAGCTCCAGGACTTCCCTCAGTTATTGATCTCTAATGTCACAGCTTGTTTATTTGTTTATCGGCGCAGTGTGCCTTAAACTCTGAGAACAACAAATACCTGTCATGGAGCTTTCAGTCACATCACCTGATCTTTACCTGCAGAGGAAGAATGATAAAACTGTTCCTCAGTGAGAGAGGGTGTTTTTAGTTCTTGCAGGAGTCTGCTGAGTTTTCAGGATTCTCTTTTAAAGTTTCAGACTCATAGATCAGTCAAAAATATTTAACTTCTGTTGAATCTTATATATAATGTTATATAAATGTTACTGTAGAGTCAGATCTTCTAAAGTGATTATAAATGTTACTGTAGAGTCAGATCTAAAGTGATTATAAATGTTACTGTAGAGTCAGATCTAAAGTGATTATAAATGTTACTGTAGAGTCAGATCTAAAGTGATTATAAATGTTACTGAGGAGTCAGATCTTCTAAAGTGAATATAAATGTTACTGTAGAGTCAGATCTTCTAAAGTGATTATAAATGTTACTGTAGAGTCAGATCTTCTAAAGTGATTATAAATGTTACTGTAGAGTCAGATCTTCTAAAGTGATTATAAATGTTACTGTAGAGTCAGATCTTCTAAAGTGATTATAAATGTTACTGTAGAGTCAGATCTTCTAAAGTGATTATAAATGTTACTGTAGAGTCAGATCTTCTAATGATTATAAATGTTACTGTAGAGTCAGATCTTCTAAAGAGATTATAAATGTTACTGTAGAGTCAGATCTTCTAAAGTGATTATAAATGTTACTGTAGAGTCAGATCTTCTAAAGTGAATATAAATGTTACTGAGGAGTCAGATCTTCTAAGTGATTATAAATGTTACTGTAGAGTCAGATCGTTCAGTTTCCTCTGAGGTTTGATTTAAAGAGACGCAGAAACAAGCAGCAGAGAGAACCACAACCATACAGACCAGCCGGCACTGAAAGGGTTAACTGCTCTGTTATCAACACAGAGATCAATAAAGTTTCATTCAAATGTTACACAACACCTACAGAGCAGTGTGTAGATCGTTGTCTAGTTTGTTGTGTAGTGTGTTGTGTAGTGTGTTGTGTAGTGTGTTGTGTTGTTACAGCAGTGTGTACTTTGTTGTGTAGTTTGTTGTGTAGTGTGTTGTGTTGTTACAGCAGTGTGTAGTTAGTTGTGTAGTTTATTGTGTATTTTGTTGTGTAGTTAGTTGTGTAGTTAGTTGTGTAGTGTATTGTGTATTTAGTTGTGTAGTTAGTTGTGTAGTTAGTTGTGTAGTTAGTTGTGTAGATAGTTGTGTAGTTAGTTGTGTAGTTAGTTGTGTAGTTAGTTGTGTAGTTAGTTGTGTAGTGTATTGTGTATTTTGTTGTGTAGTTAGTTGTGTAGTTAGTTGTGTATTTTGTTGTGTAGTTAGTTGTGTAGTTAGTTGTGTAGTTTATTGTGTAGTTAGTTGTGTAGTTTGTTGTGTAGTTTGTTGTGTAGTTTGCTGTGTAGTTAGTTGTGTAGTTAGTTGTGTAGTTAGTTGTGTAGTTTATTGTGTATTTTGTTGTGTAGTTAGTTGTGTAGTTAGTTGTGTAGTGTATTGTGTAGTGTATTGTGTAGTTAGTTGTGTATTTTGTTGTGTAGTTAGTTGTGTAGTTAGTTGTGTAGTGTATTGTGTAGTTAGTTGTGTAGTGTATTGTGTAGTGTATTGTGTAGTGTATTGTGTAGTGTATTGTGTAGTTAGTTGTGTAGTTAGTTGTGTAGTGTATTGTGTAGTTTGTTGTGTAGTTAGTTGTGTAGTTAGTTGTGTAGTGTATTGTGTAGTGTATTGTGTAGTGTATTGTGTAGATAGTTGTGTAGTGTATTGTGTAGTGTATTGTGTAGTTAATTGTGTAGTGTATTGTGTAGTTAGTTGTGTAGTGTATTGTGTAGTGTATTGTGTAGTTAATTGTGTAGTGTATTGTGTAGTTAGTTGTGTAGTGTATTGTGTAGTGTATTGTGTAGTTAATTGTGTAGTGTATTGTGTAGTTAGTTGTGTAGTGTATTGTGTAGTGTATTGTGTAGTTAGTTGTGTAGTGTATTGTGTAGTTAGTTGTGTAGTTAATTGTGTAGTGTATTGTGTAGTTAGTTGTGTAGTTAGTTGTGTAGTGTATTGTGTAGTTAGTTGTGTAGTGTATTGTGTAGTGTATTGTGTAGTTAGTTGTGTAGTGTATTGTGTAGTGGTGAGTTGTGACCTCAGAGTTGAAGAAGTCAGATTTAAGACCATAGAGTGAAATTTAAAGAATCTGAAGATTTTCACATGTTTTAATTAAAAACTCTTTTTTAATATTAAAATGTTAATTTGGAGGATTTCTGTCTGTAAATCTGTTAAATCTCAGACTCTGGCTGAATGAACGATCACTGACAGAAACTGTAAAAAACAGAGTGAAAATTCAACTTCAGATAAAGAAGAATCCTCAGTGTGTTAGAGTGAGGGCCAAACACACCTGCAGTAACCACAGGGGGCGCTAAAGAGAACAAACAGACATGCTCAGGATTTTGACTTAAAGCTCCAGTCAGGAGTTTTGAACTGGTTATAAAACAGACTGAAATGTTTCTTTATAAAAACAAACCATCAGAGAGACGAGTGATTATTGAGGAAGTTATTTTAATGTTAAAATCAGAGGTGTTAGATGTGACAGGAGTCAGAGTTCAGTGAGATGATCTGTAAATGTTAAACTGTAACTTCATTTAATATTTAAACTGAAGTCCACTTTGAACCTATACAGAGTTTTTGAAGTTCTTCTTCTTCAGCAGGTCAGCGTGAGCTCGCAGCATCATAATGTGGGACTTTATGTTGAGCAGTAAGTGTGTGTGCGTGTGTGAATGTTAGTTTTGGGAGGGGTAGCTGGTGGTTGGAGGGGGGGGGGGGGGTTCATGTGAACGAGCAGGAGAACGGTCGACGGGTCGTGAATAATCGTTTTAATGAGTGTGTAAAAGCAGGCGGCTCGGCGAGGGCCTGTCGGGTTAAACAAACTCACCAAATCCGATTGTCAAAGTGCAAAGTGGTGTCGTTTCAATTTGCCCCCCCGTCCTTCCTCCTTCCTCACTTCCTTACTTGTCTTCGGCTGACCCCCCCTCGCCCGCTCTGACCCCGCCTCTCGCCCCCGTTCGGTCCTGCCAATTACCCGCCATAATAATATTTTCTTAAACCCGGTGTGATCTTTGGTTCTGTTGTTTTAAAAAGCCCGCTGATCTGTGCGCGCTCCGCTGCTCGCCGTCAAAGGAGCGTCAACGGGGACGGATCAGCGGCGAGGACTTCTTTTTTATCTGCTCACAGCACCGATTCAACGTCTCACACACACACACACACACACACACACACACACACACACACACACACACACACACACACACACACACACACACACACACACACACACAGGTCTGATCAGAGACTTCTCCTCTCTGCAGCAGCTTCACTCAGGAACACTCGGGTGCTTTCACATCAGAACTAAAACCAGGCTGTAAAAAAACACTCTGTGGAAAGTTAAAGATCCAGGTCACAAAATACTGACCCCTTTAAAGGTACTCTGATCTTCTTACTCTGTGATACTCATCAAGTTTTAATTAACCCTAATCCTACAAAATCAAACACCCAGACGGACAGGCTTTCCACTTTTTAAAGCTCCTGTCAGGAACTTTTACTTCCTGTGGATTTTGGCGCCCCCTGTGGACAGAGTGATATCTCTCCTTCATTGCTGGTCTTGTTCTCTACATGTGTAAGCTTGTATCTTATGACTCACTGTGAATCTGTGCGGTGGAGAATGTAAAGAAGAAGAAGAAGAGATCCTGTCATCGAGATCAAACGCTGACATCTGGTGTGAGTCAGCAGAGAAGTAAACGATGGTAAGTTGAATTCATTCTCCATAAATAAACATTGTGAGCTTCTTTAGAAACAGTTCCTTCTCTGTGATTTGTTTAATGAACTTTTCGTGTCTTCATAGCGATGCTGGCGCCCTCCTCAGGACAGAAAAACAACATCGTCTGGCTCTCTGAAACCTGCGGGACACGTTACGTCCTCGTGAGTACACATCGTATCTACTCATCCTTTTGAAGGTTGTTCATTCATGCTTTAGCTTTTTGCTAATATGAGGCGCCACAAAAACTGCTCCCCCTGGTGGCTGGCTGCAGTATAGGTCAAAAACTCAGTGAATGGGGCCGCAGTCAAACTTTAAAACATAAATCCACGTGGTCTGAATGTTTCTCTCATCCATATGCTGTGGTGATATGTAGTTATTATCAGTGTGTGTGTGTGTGTGTGTGTGTGTGTGTGTGTGTGTGTGTGTGTGTGTGTGTGTGGTGATATGTAGTTAGTATTTGACTGTGTTGTGTTCAAGGCCTCTTTTTTCTGAACAGTTTCTTCTTCGTTAGTTATTAGAGGTTAAACAACGGGGTTTTACTTCCTGTTTACTTTGATTGACAGCTGCCGTAGAGACAGTACGCTGTAGGGCGGAGCTTGTTCCCGTGGAAACACACAAATTCCCTACTGTGCAGACTCTGGTTACAGAAAATTTACAAGATGTCTGCGTTCTGGAACGGGATATTTTGGCTTCAAAACCGGAATGTTCCATTTGTTCTCAGAATTCTGACATCATCAAAGAGAATTCTGACATCATCAAAGACAGAATTCTGACATCATCAAAGACAGAATTCTGACATCATCAAAGACAGAATTCTGACATCATCAAAGACAGAATTCTGACATCATCAAAGACAGAATTCTGACATCATCAAAGACAGAATTCTGACATCATCAAAGACAGAATTCTGACATCATCAAAGACAGAACTCTGACATCATCAAAGACAGAACTCTGACATCATCAAAGACAGAATTCTGACATCATCAAAGACAGAATTCTGACATCATCAAAGACAGAACTCTGACATCATCAAAGACAGAACTCTGACATCATCAAAGACAGAATTCTGACATCATCAAAGACAGAATTCTGACATCATCAAAGACAGAATTCTGACATTATTAAAGACAGAACTCTGACATCATCAAAGACAGAATTCTGACATCATCAAAGACAGAACTCTGACATCATCAAAGACAGAATGCTGACATCATCAAAGACAGAATTCTGACATCATCAAAGACAGAACTCTGACATCATCAAAGACAGAATGCTGACATCATCAGAGACAGAATTATGACATCATCAAAGACAGAATTCTGACATCATCAGAGACAGAATTCTGACATCAAAGAAAGAATTCTGAAAATTGGACGCTCCATGAACTGCAGTTTTCAGCACTTCTTTATATTTAAAATAGAAGAAAATCAACACAGTAAAATAAAAAAAATAAGTAAGAGTGGAAAGAAAAGTTAAAAATAAGATCAGATGAACACAAGAAATAAATAGATAAATAAGTTATTACATTTTATAAATAAGATAAATATTTTTTTATAAATAAGATAAATAAATGTTAAAGCAATGATTCAAATAATAATGATTCAAATAATAATGATTCAAATAATAATGATTCAAATAAAAAAATTGAAAATTAAAAATAATAATAATGCAGTCCAAGCTAGATTAAAAGGTAAGTCTTAAATTGACTTTTAAAAACACCCAGAGAGCTCGCTCTTCTGATGTCCAGAGGCAGAGAGTTCCACAGCTTAGAGCCATAAAAACAGAAACCAAAGTGCTAATTTTAACATTTAGCCAAATATTTCACCAACATGACAGTTTTTCAGCCTAACCTGAAATATCCTCAACAGGCTGACCTCTTTGATATTTCTACCAGACTGATGAAGCTGCTGTCCCTCCTGAATTCATGAATCTTCTTCTGCAGCTTTTCCAAAATTAGTATCACCAAACTTTTTAATCTAATCTGAGTTATTTTTAAACATGTAACCAAACCGTTTATCTGCCAAGCTTTGGAAGTTTAATCGAACTATTTAAGCTGCTTAATGGAGACCACCAAATTCTTTGGCTGCTAATCCCAACAAACCGCTAACAGTGACCCAACAGATTATTCCCCAAATGGATGTATTAGCTCTTCATTCGGGCTAACTTAGCCGCTAAGCTAAATAAAGCAGAACTAAACAGTGTTAGCTGCTTAGCTCTGAGCTAACATTTACCAAAGAGAAGCTGGAGAGAAATCTTTGACGACAGAAGAGAGAGAAAATCTGTTGTATTTGAAAATGTGAGCATTTCTATCCTCCATCATAAAACATCAAATATAACTCTGCTTTGTTTCCATGATGGAGGACATTTAAATCTTTCTTTTGTTGTATTTTTATTGAATTCTTTTCTACATTTAGTCCATCTGGAGTTTATAATCTGACCCAGAATCAGATCCAGATTAGCTCTAAAACCTTGCCGAGTTTCCCAACATTAAAAGTCAGGAGGAGGATCAGCCGCTCGATGTGACACACACACCAACAGCAAATATAATGAGGTGTAATAGAAATCTGTCAGCGCTGCCCGCTGCCTCGTACAGGCGGACTCTGTGTGTGTGTGTGTGTGTGTGTGTGTGTGTGTGTGTGTGTGTGTTTGGTCTGTATCTGTGTCTCTGTGTTGTGGTTGTGTTTGCTAAACAAGGCCTGGTGTGTTGAAGTGTGTATTTTTAGATAAGCAGGGCTCAGTGTGTATCCTGTGACCAATATGGCAGAGTACACGCCACATTAAACCAAACACACACACACACACACACACACTACAATTTCAAACAGCTTTACACCACTTTTATGTTTTTGTTTCATTCTAACTTTATTATCAGTGGAAAATAATTTTTATTTTTTTATTTTAGGAATTATTTTCAGAGTTAATAAAATATCTCTTTTGTGTGAGGTGGAGGAGGAGGATGGGGGTTCATTCATTAGACTGTAAAAAGAAGACCGTGTGACCTTAAACTTTAAATATATAATGTACGTATTTTAAAGACTTCTTAAGGACACCCTGGACCGGCTCCCCTCAGAGTCCTGGAGGCGTTTAAATCCTGCAGCAGCTGAAACAAACAAACAAACAAACACCCAAACACTTTGTTTTGAAGTTTTTATGTCCGTTTGAATTCTTCATGAATTCAAAAGTTGAAGTAAAATCTGAGATATCTCATCATCATGTGTTTAGATAGCTCCTAACCCATCACCCACACCGTGCTGCATCAGCTGCTCTGAAGTGAAGACATGAAACACACCTGATCTTTCTACCCGTTTAACGTCTCCTCCCTCTTTTACTTCATATGAAGTCTTCAAGCAGCATGTGAGCGAGGTGAACCTCCATCAGCAGCAGAGCTTCATTAAAGGGTAATTCCACTTCATTCCCTCTCTCCCTGCAGCTTTTATATCTCCACTCCTCATGATGCTTTTCTTCACAGTGATGTGCAGTAATTATTACACATTAGAGCTGGAGAAATGGAGCTGCTCTTAATATGCAGAACATGTGATTTATGTTACATACATGTAGAAACGCTGCGACATGTGAGAACAGTATTAGTCTTTAATATTTATAGATTCAGAGTTAGAGGGAGTAAGAGGAAGTCACACAGGTTAATGGACCGGAGAGGAAACGTTTATTCAAACTCTAATAACTTTCATTTAAATAAAATACACACTTTGATTTAACATTCAAGATTTAAACGTTACATTTTTATTGAAGTTTATAAACACAGCCATGCAGCTTTATCATGAACGTGCTTTAAGTGACAAAAATAAAAGTGCACATTATTCAGGATGTCCTGTTTTAGAATACAGTGTCCTCATATTAATGCATATAAGTGTGCATTTAAACTGTGTATATATATTTAATGGAGGGTCGTGATGATATATTTCTTTAATCGTCTGATTTGAGAGTTTGTTTTTCTTTTGTTGTGTTTAAATGATTTGCATGTTGTCTGTGGAGTGTGCATCTCTCCATATCACATTCATGTATTCTAATTATAATAATAATAATAATAATAATAATAATAATACATTTTATTTATATAGAGCTTTTCACAGAACTCAAAGACACTTCACAAATAGCACACAATAAAAGACACAATAAAAGAAACAAGTTAGAAACAGTGGAAATACAAACATTAACAGTTAAAAGCAGTTCTGAAGAGGTGTGTGTTTTGAGGTGGGATCTGAATGTTTGGAGGTCAGTGGAGTTGCATATGTGTGTTGGGAGGGAGTTCCAGAGGGCAGGGGTAGTAATGGAGTAAGCATGAATGCATTAAATTATTCACCCCCTGAATGTTTGTGCAAACCAGCTGAACAACAAGAAAGACTTCTCTGGTTTCCACCAACACAACATTTAAATCTGTCATGAGAACCTGAAAGTGTCACACGTAGAATCTTTTCCTCTGTTGTGGAGAAATCATGAAATAATCTCTGTTCCAGTGAACTCAGTGTTCGTGTGATTTCACTTCCACATCTGCAGAGAAACTTTAATTCCCTCACATTTTTCCTGTGGAACGTTCGTGGTGTGAAACTTCTCCTCCTGATTTTCTGGACGAGCGGGATCTGTCGGGACGTTCTGGTGACAGTTGCTGCGTCTGAACTTCTCTCCATTCTCCACTGAAATCTTCTGACGAGCAGCAGCGCTTTCTCTGCCAGCCTTTGTCTGCAGACCACTTTCCCTTTTTTTACTGCCTCTCTGTGCGGGAGGACGGGGGAGGACGGGGGAGGATGGGGGAGGATGGGGGAGGGAGGGAGAGGAGAGGAGGGTGATGGGTGGTGGTTTGTTGCCCTCAATATGTTGTGATGGAAGACTCGGTTCTCCAGAAGGAGCGTCCGCCTGGCCAGACAGGAAGCGTCATTGATCTGTTTGGCATGAGGCGTCTCAGAGTGCCGATCAGGCTGCTGCTGGATCCTCACAGAGAGCCACACACACACACACACACACACACACACACACACACACACACACACACACACACACACACACGCTCCTCTCTGCTGCCCAGACTCCAGGTTTCTCTGCACAGAGTGATGGTACACACAGAGGAGTCCTGATTTATGACAACAGAGAGGCTGTTTCCACTCCAACAGATCATAGACGGCACAGAAGACGTGGACGTACCCGCCGTGGGCGGCTGTGACGTCACCTGTTTGTTTGTGGACCGCCGTTCTGAAGCCTCGAAATTTGTCATTTGGGCAACCGCCATCTTGTTTTTGGCATCAGAAGTGACCATATTTGGAAAGAAGCAAGGCGTAAGCACAGGCTAAGATATACGCTAACTAGTGCTAGCTGGGTTAACGAGGTGCCAACTAATTTTGGCGAGGGAGGAACAGCCTTTAAACAAAATGTACGTACTGATAAAAAACAAACAGCCAGATCCTCAGAGTGTCTCTCAGTTTGACTAAACACAGCGGGACATCTTCAGGACACTGTGGTGCCAATCTCTGGATCTGTCTGTGATCATGGGGTGATGATGAGAGAGGCTTCAGGAAACAACATGTCTCAGTCTCCAGGTTAGAGATAAATGACCACGCATCCTCTCCTTTGTGCTGATACAGTCCAGTTAGCATCTCAATAATAATAATAATAACTGATAGGATTTGAAAAGCACTTTTCATGGTACTCAAAAATATATATACTGTATATAAGAAATGAGCATGTGTTCAGATTAAAGGTGAAGCTCAACCCTTCAGATATGTCTCAAAAATAGACACCATAATTCATTCCATCCCCCAGAGGAAGCGCCCGTTCATCTGTTTCTACTGAGTCTCAGCTTCACTGTAAACAGTCCCACAGAGTCTCAGTTTCACTGTAAACAGTTCCACAGAGTCTCAGTTTCACTGTAAACAGTTCCACAGAGTCTCAGTTTCACTGTAAACAGTTCCTCAGAGGCTTCCCTCTGGCTTCCTTCAGCGGTATGAACCTGAAACAGAAACTGATGTTCTTGTGATGTTCTTGTAATTAACGGGTCTTCAGTTTGCTGAAATAACAACATCATGATGCAGATTAGTCCAAAGTCCAAAGTCCACCTTTGTCAGGTCTGTCCTCAAGAGGAGAAGAAAACTACGTCTACAATGTTTGTTTGTTGAATGGAGGTCTATGAAAGAGGATTAGAGACACTGATGTTTCTTTAGCTCTGACCTTCTTCATGGAATGTTCCATTTGTTCTCAGAACTCTGACATCATCAAAAACAGAACTCTGACATCATCAAAGACAGAACTCTGACATCATCAAAGACAGAACTCTGACATCATCAAAGACAGAACTCTGACATCATCAAAGACAGAATTCTGACATCATCAAAGACAGAATTCTGACATCATCAAAGACAGAACTCTGACATCATCAAAGACAGAATTCTGACATCATCAAAGACAGAATTCTGGAGTTCTGTCTTTGATGTCAGAATTCTAGAGCCCCTGCTGTTGCTCTCCATACAGACTGTTTTTCCTTGTAATCACAAAGAGGAACATTCCTTCCTCTAGAATGAAACATGAGTTGTAGGATTGTGCAGATTGATTTAGTTTGTACTTGTTCAGCTGTTGAAGAGATGTAAAGAGTTGAGGCTCATGGTGTCTCTCTGCAGCGTTGGGTCTTTCATGTGTGATCAGACTTTGGTAAAGCACCAGTACGCAACACTCTCTGTCTTTTTTTGTCTCCTCAGACCACAGGCTGTCTGGATTTTATCATTTGGTACAGTTTGGTATCTTAACTGTGAGTGCTGAGAGCTGAGAAGTGGGACTGTGAACCTCCTCGTGCCATCACTCTGCTCCGTGTTTCATTTCCTTATTTTGGGATCTTTTGAGATTTCTTTGTTTGGCTGTGACCTCCGTACAAAAATGACCAGGGTAGAAATATTCAGACGTTGGGTGAGTAACTGCTGTTAGCATATCCGGTTGTCTTCTAGCTAAGCCCCTCCTCCTTGTGATGTCACCACATCAGTCGTGATAAATGGTTGGGAACCTAATTAGACGCTGTGTCGTAAAAGACGACGGTTAGTGTGTACGGTGGCCGACCAGAGAAATGTGCTGCAAGCTAACAAACTGTTCCACACAGCGCCCCCTGCAGGCCTGGAGCACTTCTGTGTTGATGCATTTCTGGATTTGCAGCACGTTTCCTGTTTTTCTTTCTCTCTTTGCATCCTGTTTTTTTTGCAGCAGGTCTCCACTGTTGCATTTTTCCTGTGACTTTTGTGTGTGTAAATAAATGTGCACCATTTTTAGATTTGCAACACATTTCTCTTAATGACGGTCGTAACTCTGGAAAGAAAAATGTGATTTTCTGCAAATCTGTGAAATATCTCTTTAAACTTTAACTTAGAAATATTGAAGCATACTTTCCTTGCAGCATGCATTCATCTTTAAAGGGGCAAATGTTTCTAAAAATACACAAATCAAAATGAAACCACTTTTATTTTTTGCATTTCTAATTAATGTCTGTTTTATTTAGCTGATAAAGAAGACTCTGCATGTCACATCTGAGCTGTGAAGTGAATGATGTTGACTTGTATGAAGTTGAGGCACTTATTCTACATTCTGAAGTTACTCTGATGCATGTAGAGGTCTCATGTTAGAGACCTTGGTGTCGTTGGAGTAGAAAGTAGCCTCCCCTTCGCCTCCTGAGTAAATGTTTCTGATCTGTTTCTGCCTGCAGACGGCCGTGTTTCCTCCCTGAACCGCCCACCTGGCCCCGGCCTGCAGGAGTCCTGGATTTACCAACCATTAAGCTATCAGGAGCTTTTGTTTGAGAAATATTTCTGCTGGTCTTGTTCCTAATTGCCTGTCAAAATCGACTCCGCCATCGTCCGTGTGCAGACAGCAGAGCCGCGTACGCCGTCCATTAATTCACACAAGCTCTATTCAGGCTGGATCTGGGTTTCAAAACCTGCGGATAAAACACGCCAACATATTCACATGAGCGCTGAACGATTCAAAGGGAAAAAACTCAGCTGTTTTTCAAATCAGCCTCGACATGACAGGTGATTTATTTCATTATTTTTACTCTGCAGTCAGTCAGTCAGTCAGCTGTAACACTCTGCTGGTTATGAAAACAGCTGATCAGAGCAGCAACAAGAAAGTTAAAGACACGCACAAATAAACACAAAGAGTGTGTGTGACTGGGAAACACAAACATTGTAGTGTTCTGGGTCATTTGTTTTTCTCTCTGCAGACTCAGCCACAGTGTCATAATAATGATGCTAACAGGCTAATTTATAACAGCATTCAAAAAAGGCTTTTTCCTTTTTAACACGTGGACAAGAATGTGGTCGCCCGAGCACATCCACCTCTCTCTCTCTCTCTCTCTCTCTCTCTCTCTCTCTCTCTCTCTCTCTGTAAGATGATCAGCTGGTGATGAACCTCGCTCGACCTGCACTTAACACAGAAGATGGGACCACAGGATAGCTCTTTCTCCCTTTGTCCATTAAATAAAACCATTAGAAGAAACAGATCTTATCCAGAACACCACAGCGCTGAAGGGTCAATGCATCTGCATGTTAAATACCTGTAAATACAGCAGCTTTGTTTGAAATAAAGGGTTTAAAATGTCACAAACATGTCTTTTCTTTCATGAATATTACATAAAATAAGGAAAAAAAACTATTTATAAAGAAGCAGGATACAGGTACATTTTTGAGTTTGCTTTATTGTATTATTTTCTTTTCTTTAGAACCATGTGTCATTTATTATTTACAGAAAGTGTATAAAATCAATCAATCAGTCTTTATTTGTATTTGTAAATCACAACAAACGTTATCTCAAGACGCTTTTACAAACAGAGCAGGTCTAGACCACTCTATGTCAAATTATGAACAGAGACCCAACACCAAGACCGGATCAGACTCAGTCTGACCCCACCTTAATCCACCATGAGCATTGCACCTCACAGTATTAAGCAAGTTACAGTGGAGAGGACAAACTTCCTTTAACAGGCAGAAACCTCCAGCAGGACCAGACTCATGTTAGACACACATCTGCTGAGACTGAGTTGGCTATGAGACAACTGGGACCGAAGTTAGCTAGCTTAAAGATAATCAAAAGTTAGGGTACACACATGTTTTTAAGAACGTAGCTACAAAAGTAACTGAAATACATTTTGTCAAAGCTAAAGGAAGTTAGCATAGCAAGAGAGCTACAGTAGCAAAATAAAATCAGTGTTTCAGATTCTAAGATAAAGTAGATACTAAATTCTAAAATAGAAAAAAGGACACTCAGAAACGTACAATATCACAAAGCTTAAAGCAGCTATAGCTAATAGGTAGCTAATGTAAAACTAAGTTAGCAAAGGATAAGCCAAAGGATGTTAAGATAGCCCAAGAAGCTTTTGCTATTAGAATACATTTTTGTAATGCTAGAATGAAGGAAAGTGGCTAAAGCTAAGGAGCTAAAGGATATCCGGTACCATAGATTGAAGGTTATTTTCTAGATAAATTGCTAAAGCTAAAATAGATAGACTAATAATATTGGGTGGAAAATACGAAGAACATCAATGATCTAAAGCATTAGCTTCTTTAGCTTTAACCTCATAATGTTAGCGCTAAGTGTGTGAACGATGTTAGCGTCAGACAGTAAGCTAAAGGACGTCAGGTGACTTAAAGCTGAATAAAAATCTTACTCAGTTTTATGTTTTCTTAAATGACATTTTTTACTTTATTCTGAAGCAGAATATTCAATTATCATCAACTAGCTATGAGCTAACATAGCTACATTTGAAAACATGAACGTGTCATCAAGCAGCTAAAGCTAAAGTGGATTTAGCATATCAGGTTCCTTCAGTAATGTTTGGAAAAAGAAACTGAATACATCAGATCACGGCTCATAAAGTGACTTAATAATGTAATGTAGCCAAAGCTAAAGAAGCTAAAGGACAGTTTGTAACTAGAGCTAAGGCAACAACAATAGAAGCTACATCAGTAAACAGGTATTAATTAGCTTATGAAAGCTAAAGCTCAGGTAGGTGTAAAGCACCAAATGCTATGGTGGTTAAAGCTGTAATGCTAGCAGCATGTAAGGGGGCTAAAGCTAGCTTGATTTCAGGCTGTTGAATGTAAAGGGGCAGTTGGTGGTTTTGCAGGTTTCTGCTCCAGAGAGCTGAAAGAGGAGGCAGCTGACGGTATCAGTGTCACTCTGCCTGGAGCGGCTCTCTTCATCCGGCCCCGCTCTGACATACTGGGACCAGTGCCAGCGCTGGAGGACATGCTGGTTTTAGCAGCTGGAAGATGTCCTGACAAGTACGTACAGCAGCCGAGGAACAAGCCGACACCATGACGTCCTGTCAGACGGTGAGTGTTCAGGGGAGGAACACGGGTGATTAGACGAACTGAAGATATGACCTGTGTTTACATCAGTACGAGGCTTTAGCTTTACATGCTAGAATTAACTACTGGTGAACATTTCACCTTAATGCACAACGTGTAAAAATTAACATCTCACTTCTTTAAAATGTTATCCTGTTTGTTGCATGATTTTACTCCTATCAAAAAATATTGATTTGACCACCCTGCTACAAAATCAGACTCAGATGCGCCCAGCAGCAACCTTCCTGATTAAAAATTTAACCCAATAGTGAAGTGTTGATAAAAAAAGCAGTTCCCCAAGTGTCCACTTGAGGCAGTATATACAGGCTAAAGCACACCTGCTATAATTAGAATTTTTACAGCAGAGTTCAACATGTTTACATCCTGGAACAAAAATAAGACTTCAGGCTCGATGGCTCTTTATCTTATTCCTAATCACTGTACCAGGGTTTGTTTATTTTTTAACTTGACTGTTTTAAATATATAAATGCTAAGAGTTATGGGTATTTGCATAATACCCCTCAGCCTGTTGACACTGTGGTAAAAACATTAGAATGGAATGGAGTGTAGCTGAATGGAACACATCAAGGGAGAATAGAACGGAATGGAACACATCAAAGGAGAATAGAACAGAATGGAACACATCAAAGGAGAATAGAACAGAATGGAACACATCAAAGGAGAATAGAACAGAATACAACACATCAAAGGAGAATAGAACAGAATGGAACACATCAAAGGAGAATAGAACAGAATACAACACATCAAAGGAGAATAGAACAGAATGGAACACATCAAAGGAGAATAGAACAGAATGGAACACATCAAAGGAGAATAGAACGGAATGGAACACATCAAAGGAGAATAGAACGGAATGGAACACATCAAAGGAGAATAGAACAGAATAGAACACATCAAAGGAGAATAGAACGGAATGGAACACATCAAAGGAGAATAGAACAGAATGGAACACATCAAAGGAGAATAGAACAGAATGGAACACATCAAAGGAGAATAGAACGGAATGGAACACATCAAAGGAGAATAGAACGGAATGGAACACATCAAAGGAGAATAGAACAGAATGGAACACATCAAAGGAGAATAGAACGGAATGGAACACATCAAAGGAGAATAGAACGGAATGGAACACATCAAAGGAGAATAGAACAGAATGGAACACATCAAAGGAGAATAGAACGGAATGGAACACATCAAAGTAGGATAGAATAGAATGCTTCCATTTGATCAAAGTCAAATAATAACAGAACAGAATTCTCAACAACCAAAGCAACACCAGAAACAACCTGTTCACACGTTATATCAAATCACTCCACAGAAAGTAGTCCTTCACATTCTCACTAAGATCTTTAATCTGATGGTTTTTACCCATATAAATGTAAAATGTATGAGTGAGAATCTGATGCAAAAACTCTTTAAATCTTTATAAACATAGTTGAGTGTACCTTATACTGTATACAGTATATTATATAACAGCAGAACACTGCAGTATAACTTCATGTCTCCCGGGATGTTAATGCTCGCAGCACTGTCCTCATAAAGGAGGACCTGATACCTGTCACACCACACCTCTGTTGTTACCTAAAGAGTGTGTTTGGAGATAATCCCTGACATGACGCTTCGTTTCTGCCCCATAATCCACCCCAACACACAAAGAGAGACGGGGGAGTCGGGGGGAGTCAGGGGGAGGCAGGGGGAGTCAGGGGTAGTCAGGGGGACTCAGGGGGAGTCGATGAGAGAAGTAAATCTGAACATTAGGTGAGAGAAAGAACACGTTTGGATAATTAGTCACCTCATTCCTGATTAATTAACACAGAAACATTCAGCTCTTTAACCTGGGCTGCAGGTGTGTGTGTGTGTGTGTGTGTGTGTGTGTGTGTGTGTGTGTGTGTGTGTTATATGACACGTTAGCTGAAGTGTTTTAATAAATGACATTTCTGTTCAGGCATGTTACAGCCTCTTCCCTGCTGATGCAGACGTGTTACTCCACTTAATGGATATTTGTGTTCTTCAGAGTTTGACATTTACTCCACTTGGAGTAAAAATCCGACACTTTAAACCTCACTTCAGTAAAAAGTAAACATCGCAGCACCAAAAACCTCTTACTCAAACCCCTCAAACCCTCTGTCGGATTTATTATGGGCTGTTCCTCGTGTTTGTTTATGCATGTACTTCACAGGATTACCCATCATCCTCTGCTGTCTGAGGTCATATTGGCAAACGGCGGCTGCATCGATTATGTTGCGGCTTGCAGCCGGCTGATGCTGCTCTCCTCTTTTTCCTCCGCCGACAAACATCTGAAGCGCCAATAGAAACAGATAGAAAATCACAAAGATGATTCACTTCCTCTCTGTTACATTAGTGAGCTGCTGAGAGCGAGCGGGGGAACAACACACACAGCTGAGATCAGTTTACCACTTTATCATTTCAGAACCACGTCCAACCAAATCCCATAAAACCTGAGGAAAAACATCACTCACACCGTCTCTCTGTCAAAGTCCATGTTGAGTGTGAGTTAGTGTATATAAATACATATTTATATATAACATTTCTACAATAGATAGATTGTACAATAAACTCACCTGGACTTCAGGGTCTGGGTTTCAGCAGGTGTTCTAGAATTCTGACATCGAATACAGAACTCCAGAATTTCAGAATTCTGTCTTTGATGATGTCAGAATTCTGTCTTTGATGATGTCAGAATTCTGTCTTTGATGATGTCAGAATTCTGTCTTTGATGATGTCATAATTCTGTCTTTGATGATGTCAGAGTTCTGTCTTTGATGATGTCAGAGTTCTGTCTTTGATGATGTCAGAGTTCTGTCTTTGATGATGTCAGAGTTCTGTCTTTGATGATGTCAGAGTTCTGTCTTTGATGATGTCAGAATTCTGTCTTTGATGATGTCAGAGTTCTGTCTTTGATGATGTCAGAGTTCTGTCTTTGATGATGTCAGAGTTCTGTCTTTGATGATGTCAGAGTTCTGTCTTTGATGATGTCAGAATTCTGTCTTTGATGATGTCAGAGTTCTGTCTTTGATGATGTCAGAATTCTGAGAACAAATGGAACATTCCGTGAAGAAGGTCAGAGCTAAAGAAACATCAGTGTCTCTAATCCTCTTTCATAGACCTCCATTCAACAAACAAACATTGTAGACGTAGTTTTCTTCTCCTCTTGAGGACAGACCTGACAAAGCTGGACTTTGGACTTTGGACTAATCTGCATCATGATGTTGTTATTTCAGCAAACTGAAGACCCGTTAATTACAAGAACATCACAAGAACATCAGTTCCTGTTTCAGGTTCATAACGCTGAAGGAAGCCAGAGGGAAGACTCTGTGGACCTGTTTACAGTGAAACTGAGACTCTGTGGAACTGTTTACAGTGAAGCTGAGACTCTGAGGAACTGTTTACAGTGAAGCTGAGACTCTGAGGAACTGTTTACAGTGAAGCTGAGACTCTGAGGAACTGTTTACAGTGAAGCTGAGACTCTGTGGACCTGTTTACAGTGAAGCTGAGACTCTGTGGAACTGTTTACAGTGAAGCTGAGACTCTGTGGAACTGTTTACAGTGAAGCTGAGACTCTGTGGAACTGTTTACAGTGAAGCTGAGACTCTGAGGAACTGTTTACAGTGAAGCTGAGACTCTGAGGAACTGTTTACAGTGAAGCTGAGACTCTGTGGAACTGTTTACAGTGAAGCTGAGACTCTGTGGAACTGTTTACAGTGAAACTGAGACTCTGTGGAACTGTTTACAGTGAAGCTGAGACTCTGTGGAACTGTTTACAGTGAAGCTGAGACTCTGTGGAACTGTTTACAGTGAAACTGAGACTCAGTAAAAGACACAAAAATATAAACATAATGGAATTAAATAACATGTAAAAGAACAAATCATAGAATAGTTAATGTTATTTTTGAGAACTTGTGAAGTCGCTTTAGGTTTTTTGAGTTAGCTACCGTTAGCATAAAGCGCTGATCTTCACTTCCTGTTTGATCCCAGGGTCACTTTATCTCCACACCATGTAAATACGTTGATCCAGGTCCATTGTTGCTCTTGTTCTGTTTATGATAGTACTTTTATCTGCAGCTCTGTGTTTGTATCAGGATCCGGTTCTCTGCTGCTCCCTGTCCCCCCTCAGGGGTCATCAAACTTTCATCTCATCCGAAGCCTCTTTTATTTAACACTCATGTTGTTGTGTTTTCATGACTGATATCCTCCTCCTCCTCTTCTTCTTCTCCCCCTTTTCCTTCTTCTTCTTCTTCTTCTTCTTCTTCTCCTTCTTCTTCTTCTTCTTCTTCTTCCTTCCTTCCTGCCTGTCTGTCAGCCGACGGAGAGGCGACAGCAAGTCTCCACGCCGTAAACCGATCCGCCTCGGAGAGAGCGCGAGGCAGAGCGGGAGAGGATTCCTGATATGGATCTACCTCAGAAAACTCAGCCAAACAAAGCCTCACCTGTTTTCACCGCCCTGCCTTGTTCCTCCTCCACCACCTCACCCACAACCTCACCCACCTCACCCACAACCACCTCCACCGCCGCGGCACACACAGACTCTGAGATCCACTTTGTCAGGTTGTGTTTTTTCCCCCTCTGGTTTTGTTTCCGTCGGGGATTGTGGAAGCTTTGATACACAGAAATACCTGTTAGTAGTTGTTTCCCAAATACCTCCACCCTCCCTCCCTCCCTCCTACCCTCCCTCCCTCCCTTCCTCCCTCCTCCACCCGGTCTCACCGGAACAGAAAATTACCCCTTTCACCTCCTCCCTCCTCCATTTTGGGTGTCCCAGTCCAGGGCCCCCGGGGCAGATCCCAGACATAAAAGTTAGCATTGAGGAGCCGAGTGTCCGATATCAGTTAATGTGAGATACAACTAATTAGTCCATTATCGGGCCCCCGCTCTCACCGGCTCATAAATTGGAGCCACTCAAAGGTCGTTTATTATTTATCAGAGCGGGGGAGGGAGGGGGGAGGGAGGGAGGGGGGGCTGCTGCTCCGGTTTGCTTGTTCAACATATCAAGATTAGTTTCTACGAGCTCTGCTGGATGACTGCAGCCTGAAGACACCACACACACTTGATAACACACATACACACACTCACACACACACACACACACACACACACACACACACACACACACACTCTCTCTCTCTCTCTCTCTCTCTCTCCTGGCGGCTGACACTGATTTCTGCAGACAGGATAAACTTTAGTTCAGTCTGTGTTGGAGCAGAGACTGTAGTTCCTGGGTTCAGGGTGAGGTCGGTGTAAACATGTTAAATATGAATTATTGATGTGTTGTTAATCATGTGGAGCGCCGTGTTCCAGGAGGGAGACTGGACCGTGAGACAACAACTGAAGACACAACGACCACGAGTCCTCCGGTCTCCCTCCTGACCGTGTTTCACATGTTTCACGTCCTTCTTCTGCTCCCGTGTGTTGACCTCCTCGTGTCGTCCATCTTGGATTTGTTGTACATATTACAGAGCGTCTTTGTTATAAGGTGTCCTGTCCTGTGAGAGCCTCACCGCCGTCTGAGAGAGAGAGACGTTCACCCTGAGAGGAACATCTCACTCCGGTCATCTCCTGAACATGTCCAGAGTGAGTCTGTGAAAACATGTCCAGAGTGAGTCTGTGAAAACATGTCCAGAGTGAGTCTGTGAAAACATGTCCAGAGTGAGTCTGTGAAAACATGTCCAGAGTGAGTCTGTGAAAACATGTCCAGGACGTATGAAAGCCTGATCCTCTTCAGTGAGTAGAGTTTGAATTTAGAGGAAGAAAGGAACAAAATATATTCCCTCCTTCAGGTGAACATTTACAGATCAGGATTTTTTATTTCTCACAACAATTCTCAGACGAGGATCGGGTCACTAAGAAGTTTTTTAAAGCTCTGACTCTTTTCTCAGAGTTCTGACTTTAATCTCAATATTCAGTCCGTCTTAAATTATCTTTAGGTCTCAGAATTCTGACTTTAATTCTGGAATTCTAAATTTCATTCCAGAATACTGAATTTAATTCTGGAATTCTAAATTTCATTCCAGAATACTGAATTTAATTCTGGAATTCTAAATTTCATTCCAGAATACTGAATTTAATTCTGGAATTCTGACTTCAATTCTGGAATTCTGACTTTAATTCTGGAATTCTGACTTCAATTCTAGAATTCTGACTTCAATTCTAGAATTCTGA